>NW_016157552.1:16426-82819 GCF_001687245.7 Rhagoletis zephyria
TCATGAACAGCTTTAATTTGATACCCATATTAAACAAATACATCCTAAGGTTACCCGGGTCCACGTTTTGGGGCCACGCCCCCTTTATATATCAAAATATTTTTTACCCTGTGACCATCCCTGGAAGATATCCAGTGCGTGTGTAAAATTTGGTTACGATCGGCTTATTCGTTTAGGAGCCAAGTGTGTCTATAGGTACATACATAATTTGAATTTTATATATATAGATACGCCATTTTTACACAACAGAGAAAAAAATTGGATTTAGAGGTCAGCGCAACACTTTATGGTCACAATTGCCGCATGCTCGAACAATCGTNGCTTCTTTGCTTTCAAACAACAACAAATTTGCACAAAATGAGCCCGCAATATACAAAGCAGATGCAATTGATTTATTTTTTTTTATTAAGAATACACCATTTTTACACAACAGAGAAAAAAATTGAATTTAGAGGTCAGCGCAACACTTTATGGTCACAATTGCCGCATGCTCGAACAATCGTGTGATAAGTTTGGGGCAATTATTATCACTACATGCTACAAGAGGCAACCGTGTGACTGTACAGAATTTCATTGGGACAATTTTTTTATTGTGCTCCAATACAGCACAATAAAAATTGTTCCAGATTGGTCCATTTGCGGCAATCGTGGGATCTCAGCTTGAGCCGCTAAAACAAACAAATTTATAAAAGCAATATAACGAAAAATAAATGAATTTAGAAAAACATATGAAATGGGTCGATACTATCGATAGTATCGATAATCACCCTTAAGACTATTGTAAAACATCGATGGACTTGACTATCGATATTTTGACAGCTCTATTGGGTCACTTGAAATAGGACGTTTTCGCCTTCGTTTGGTTGGGGAGTGCGGGAGTAAGGTGTCCTTTCCCTTTAAAAACAACCTCTGATATTGAGGGAGGTCTTAAAACTGCCTGTGGTCTTTAGAACATTTTCGAAGCATAGAAACAGGGTTCGCACCAAAACATTTTCATTTCGCAGTAGATCAGAAAAAATTGCAATAAGTAGAAAAGCTTTGCAGTACATCTAATAACTCGTAGCTGGTAAATAAAAATATTAAAATACCTATCTTTTTAAAGTAGAAATGTTTTCTCGATTAAAATTATTTGTATATTTTTGAAAACACGAAAACGCAGATAGGGATTATAGTGTTGTCAGAGAACAACGTTAGATGAAACAAACTTAAAAAATGGTTATAGTGAATAAAACAAATGAATTGGTGAGCTCGGCAGCCGTACAAGTCCAAAATCGGTTTTTCGTTGTTCAGATCAAAAACAATACAAGTCACATGTACGAGTTTAGGATCCATATTTGATTAAATAATATATTCACGTGGTTACGTATTATTCTCGTGAATTAATCAGTGCAGTGTTTAGGTGCGGTTCCTTATAAGCTGCTCCAGCTTTATACCATCCACTGTAAGTATTTTTACCTATTCTTCTTAATAACTTTTACTGCAAAACCCCTTTACAAGGTCAAGATCGCGCATTTATTTGAAGAATTCATTTGTCGTTAACGTTGTTGAAGATGTCATAGCCTGTTTAAGGTGAAAGCTCTCAAGGTTAGAGAATGTACATTCAAATTGTAAAATGTTGCAAAAAGTTCAGTTGTACCTTCCTTTCCATCATGCGTATAAAGTAGCTAGGACTTACCGTTGATTTTTGGCCACTTTTTTTGCTGGTAGTGTTGTTCATTTTCTTCAACACAAATTATGTTCGACGATCTTTTTTATATGAAAGAAAATTACCAACTCTTTCAACAAAAAAAGTTAAAAATCAACGGTAGCTATTATTGAGTGGTTAGAGCGCCAATTTTTGATTACGAAATTTTGATGCCTATGTTTTTGCGTAAGTGAAGTAGTAAATTTTTGATAGTTTTCGATTATTTTGAAAATTAATCGGTTAATAGTTCGATTAATCGAAAGGAAAATTTCGATACAATTAAATCGTTAACTGCAAGAAAATAACCGATTATAATCGGTTTGTCGTTTAATCGTGCCATCACTAGTCACAATCTAAAGAAGTGTTTTGTTAATTTCAAAATATAATAATGCCATTTAAGGCATGCACCATTATTTCGTGTGTGTCCAAGGAATTTTGACATCTGATACTTCACCAGCCTGTTGCTTCGCTCTTTCCTCAAGAAATAATGGAACGGGCATATATTTATGTTGCAAGCATGGGTTGCCTAGTGCTCTTTTTTCACAAAAAACTTTGGAAACCCGTGGTAGAAAGCGTAGCAAATTTCTTAAAAACTGCGCTTCAGGAAAATTTTACACAGGAAAATGGCTTAGCCATTTCTTGTACGCCATTTTATATGAAGTTTTTGCTTTTCTTGAGAGCTGCATACTGGCCTTAAAGCTTAAAATGGGCCATAACATTCTATAAGCTACATACAGGAAAGGCGCTATCAACTCAGAGAGGCGGGTGTAATTGTCTTCGGTAAATTGGGTAAATTATATGTATAACTAAGTTTTATACTTTATTTGTTTCGTAATAATCTGATATCCGACTTCAAGTGTTAAAATTTTGAAACTTGTAAAATTAATGGTTGAAGAGAAATTACTTTAAAGTTTAAGCAAAAACGAGTTAATATGTCCCACTCATCATGTTGAAATGCCCCCTTAGCAATTCTAACCTGCAAAGTACTTGTTACTTACTTTTGCGTTGAAGGTAGTTGTTTATCAACTTTACTTAACAAAGGTGCAATTTGTTAATTCATTTATTGATTAAAACTAATAGTTAAATTTTTACTTTTATTTTTCCATCAATAGTAAATGCTAACTTTTGAACTAATTTTTTCAATCCAAGTTTTGAATTTTTTTATCGAAAAAATACAAGTAACATTTTAACTTTTACTTTTGATCAAAAAAATAAAAGTGAAATTTTAACTGTTATATTAGATTGAAAATATAAGAACCAAATTATAACTGTTATTTTTAACTAAAAAAATACCGGTAAAAAAATGACGAGTAGTCGACTTTTTAGAAAAAATCCAAAAAATTTAAATCAATTAATTTTTTTAAGCAAAGTTATTGATCTTTGTACCACGATTTGTTTGTTTAGGAAAAATTAAAACATGACGGCATTTCCTCAAGAGACTTCTTTGTCTAGACTTTAGCAGGAAATCATTTAAGATTAATATTCCTTAGCAAACAATCATCACACTGTTATACATATATACTCAAATATCAAATAGAAAAATGCTTTCTGTCTAATTTCTTGATTTGAAATTTCGAAAATAACTGTTATTTTTGATCCCCGATTTAAACAATAAACCATTTTTCAGTCCTTTTTCGCAGTACGCATTAGAATTATTTTAACAGCTCAAAAGTACAGCAGATCTTCTGCAATTGCAGGTAAGTCTGAACACTGCAAAGAATTTACAGCTTAAGCACGAATGGGCTATTCCACCACTTTGAGAGGCGGCTCGAAGTTAGATCCTGAACAGTAAAAGCATAGAAGATAACAACTTTAATCCGGATTATCGGATTATCGGAGCAATTAGACCGATAAAACTTGTACCCCTACCGGAGGCAATATTAAAAAATATAAATAAAAACTAAAATAAAACTACACGCGGCATATTGCGAGAAAATTGGCTGCCGAAGGGAGTTATCTGTTAGAAAAAAAATTTTCAATAATTTGTGGATGTTGCTTAGGCCAGGGAATCAACCTAAATACTTCCTAATGAGTTGTAGTAGGAGGCATCTTTGTTTCGTTCATAACAGACAACCAACAGCTGGCAATCCGTGTATTAATAATTTTGGCACTTACATAACTAAAAAAAAATTTATTCGGCAGTTAGCGCCCGAATTAGGTTTGTAATGGGGTTAAATAACTGTCTGGGCTATAACGCTTCTGTTCTATTGATGTTTTTACTCTACTCTATACCGCTATTTTTTATTTTGAAATCAAAAGCGCTCAAAGTTCTCCGTGCATTTTATATGGGGGAAAAACAACTTTTCGTGAAAATGGTAAGGAATTCTTGAAAATCAATATTTTTAGATAGGAAAACTCTGGTTCTCTTCAGGAAACTTCCAATAACAATACGCAGTTGTCTATTTAACCATTTTTTAATACTAAAGATTTTTTCTTTATCCTCCTTTGCATTTTCTGGCATTTCTGGGGTTTTGGCGGACCTATAAAATATAGTTACTATGAAAAAATTGTTAGAAAAATAATTGGGAATCTCCTTCGGAGAGAAACACAGTTTTCCGGTCGAAAAAATATTGTTTTTCAAGAATTCTATGCCATTTCTACGAAAAATTGTTTTTCCCATATAAAATGCATGGAAAACTTTGAGAGCTTTGAGCGACCTCTAATTTTTTTGATTTCAAAATTAAAAATAGGGGTATATTTTTTCGGTATAGAACAATCCTAGGGGGTGGGAGTATAAGAATTCCGACTTTACTTTTTCATAAGCGTTTTTGGACCACCCTAGCTTACATGCTTCGATCCACAACAATATATTCCTATTATACTCGTAATTTAAACCATTTCATCATCTGCTTTTGCTGGGAACTTAAAAATACGCATCACTTGCGAAAATTCCTACCCCTAATGTACATAAATAAATACATTAGCGCAACAAGCAGATTTAATATTTGAAAGTGAAATTAAACGCTATACCACTACATAACTTTTAAAACGCCACGAAGCGGCATAACAAGTGCAATAATAGCGAGCAAAAAAAAAAATTATCAACAAAAAACGATATACTCGTTGACCAATACAGTGAAGCTAAATACATAAGTAAGTGTGAAGGTATTTATGTCGTTGTTGTCTTATTCACTATTCTTTTTTTATAACTATCTCTAATTTTCCTTTCCATTACTGACATTTCCATTTGCCGCACTTTTTACGTTTTACTTTGTTACGAAACATACCTTAAATTTGCAACAATGCAATAAAAGAACGGGTTTTCATTTACCACTCGTACCGCTTTGCAATCAAACCTCATTTCTGAACGCTTCTTAGGTTTTATCTTTGCTTCTGTTTTGCTATGTGTATGCAAAACAGAGTTGGCTGGATTAACTCGATTAACCACAAAAACCAGCTGTGGCATGAGGAAAAAGTGGCTGAATAGAGCAGACAAAATAATTGCAGTTGGTTGCGAGTCAAGTTCAAGGCCCCTTTGCCCTTGTTAGTAAACGTACAGGTTTGCTATTCACTGAGCAGTTAATCAAATTGTTGAAATCAAATGCTGATGCCTTTTGATTTGCATAGTTATTTGTCATACTTATCTATTTATTAATAGAGGAACTAAATTTAAATTTTATGTCACCCTTAGTATGTGCGTAAGTGAACAGAAATGCTACGCCATCAAAGTAGGTTAATGCAGCGGCTTTTGAATAATGCTAGACGCCCACACTTCCACATACGACCTAGTTGAAGAATACTTAAGTTAAAAGTATGTATGTAGATGTACAGGCGCATATAAATTGTTTGGAAATTAGTGTAATGTTCATTTTATTACAACTCTGTGCTTCACAACGAAAGCTAAGAAAAACTCCTACAAATGTGTGCTTCAAATAATGGCCTACGCACTTTACTCTAATAACTAACTAATTTCGCGCCTTAAACCGTCTCTGCACACTATCATTGTTAAAATGAATGGAGCCCTAATAAAGACCAATACAATTAATAGATATTATATTCGATGCTAGCCAGACGCTGTAAAGATATCTTATTTTCTGTGAAAATTATGACAAGGTTCCGACCCGGCAGTTTTCCTATGATCTATGTACACATAGTAGTTCTGATAGGGAAAACTGGAAAGCACTAGACATAAAGTTAACGCTCGCTATATTTAAGCGCTTAAAGCCATANCCGACCCGGCAGTTTTCCTATGATCTATGTACACATAGTAGTTCTGATAGCGAAAACTGGAAAGCACTAGACATAAAGTTAACGCTCGCTATATTTAAGCGCTTAAAGCCATGCTAAGCTGCTTCTTTACAGTGTGATGTACAGACTGAAGTGAATTGTTTCGTGGTTTTTAAAAAGGAATAATTGCAAGGCCTTATTCTGTTGTTCTATATAAATTTCCCTAGGTCACTCGGGACAGACCTTTTTTTTACATTAGTCAAGATTTTATATCTTAGAGTCGATTCAGGCGGAAGAAAAGAGCTCTTTCGATAAGAGTACTCTGTCCACAAATTCAACATAGCATTTCAATGATTTAACCGAAGCAAGATTTCGCATCTTGGGTACTGTCCAGAAACCGATGACCAAAGCAGTTGTTGAAATAATCTATCCAGAGTCAGAAGGGATCATCTTAGTGCAGTTTCCATAAACTAGGACCGAGCAAGGCTCTCTTATGTTCAACACCAAAATAGTTTTCTTTACCGTAGTTGAACATTGCCGTACCTGCTTTGTTATTATAAAGAAAGTCTTATTTTAAAAAATTTAGCCAGGCTGTTAGATATCTGAGGAAATGGTCAATGGTATCTTTTTCTTCTAAATGGATTTTGAGCTTAGGTAACTGCAGATTTAAACAGGGATCAGACGGTTTGCACATTTGGCAGTGACAGGGTGGTGTTGTCTAGAAATTTTGATCGATAATGAGTTCAGCCGAATGACAACTTTCCAAACAACAGTACTCTGTAACTGTGAAAATGTACAAATCATGTCATCCCTGCTTTAGATTGAAACATTTAAGGACGTCTTTGGGATAGCTCGTCCTCAAATTTTCTTTGACCGTTTCGATTAATGGTACGTACTAGGGCTGTGCGATTAATTGATTACTCAAAATTTTAATTAATCATAAAGTAAATTACTCAAATATTTTTGTTTTTGGTTAATCAAAAATCTTGATTACTCGAGTAATTGATTAACCTTATAATTGATTAACCAACTTGCTCGAGTAATCGAATAATCGCACAGCCCTAGTACGTACATATGCAGAAACTTTATAGTACTCTTCCCCCTTTGAGATAGCAGATTGTTTCGAGGATTTAAGCGACTATAAGTCCTGGGTTTTCTTACATCAACGTCTAACATTTCATTTGCCAAAAGTAACATTTCTGCCATGAACGAAGCAAATACTCCCACCATAAGGAACTTTTAGATCGCCCTACAATGCAGGCGGTGGGAACGATTACATTTTTTAAAGTTAACCTAATGTTAATCTTCATTCAAATATTTGTGGGGAATAGTTTAAAAGAAATCACCAAAATGGCCACATTTTTTTTTACTAGTTACCCCCATTATTTTCTTTTTACCACGCTTTTATCAACTTGCAATGTTGTGTGTCCAGACAACATTTTAGCTATAAAACCTTTATTTTGCTATGTTTTAAGCGACTGCAGAAAAAGGAGAAGTTTATCAATTCGTCGGAATATTATTTTTTTTGTACGTATGTTACCACATAACTTTGGAGCACGTCAAACGATTTTGAGAACTCTTTTTTTCTATCGAAAAGGTAGTGTCTCTGAGGTGGTCCCATATTAATTTGGTTTAAATCCGATCATTGTATCATGAGGAAATTAACGGCACTCCTAAATTTTTAAATGAGATTTGAAGTCGGTTGTGTTTTTTGCTTAAAAATTACTTGTATTGTAATTTATTTACTATTTTACTTTAATTTATTACATTTTTATTGTACTCCAGCTATTTCTCATTATTTCAATGTGACTTTGAATTTCATTTGCTAGTTGTATTCTTTGAGTGCACTTTAAAGCCGTCACACCTGCGGTACTTACTCCACGTACGTTGAACTGCAACGCAATTTTTCGCTATTCTCCCTTTGGCTGCAATAATTCTAGATTTTTCAGTTTGCAGAATTTGTTCGATGCTTTCAGAATCGTTGTAAAGCAGCCAACTTATTTGCAACTTTTACAACTCTTCGACACCCAACTGCTGTTGTGATTTTCACTTCACTTTATTCTAAATTAAAATTTGCTTATTTGTACTTTTTTCGTATTTTACACACAAGTAAAATTCCACGTGAATATTTCTTTTAATATTTTGTGCACTTTCTTTTTTGCTACCGATTCGTTTATATTTGCCTTTCGCTTCGCTACGCTAACAACTTAACAACTGGTCTTTCTAGGCCGCTTGACGCATGCGCGATGACTGTTTGATCGTCAAGCGAGTTGGTACCTTCCATGCCACAAAATCGGCTACCTTTCTTCAAATTTCTCTACACATTCGTTTTCTTACCAATAACCAATACACTTGTGCACCAAGTACATGAAGAGCTTCATAATGAAATGAGCAACGAAGAGGGTTTTAACCGGTGGGTTTCTGCTCCACTTTGTCCGCTTTCAAATGACAATTTATTATTACATGCAGAGGTTATTTAAATGGCGCACTGAGATAACCAATTGTCTAATCATTCACTATTACAGAGCGTACATGCATAGATATGTATGTATATTCACATTATTGTTTTTTAAAAGTCTCACAATTTACCATCATTTTCTATATGTATTTCAAATGTCAGTGCTATTACCATCATGTCTAACCTATCATAATTTCTTTGCGTATGTGATGAGCGCCACCCAACGTGGTAGTTCGCACGTATGATGTTTGGCTTGTTGACCGTATGCGAAATGCAACAAATTGGGCTTTCCGCTTTTCATTGCTTTGCTTTCTCCATTAATCATACACACGTTCTTCCATTACCATTCTCATTGTCTATTGTCTGCTTGGTTATGACATTTGGCCTACAATTGTCAAGTGATGGCAGTCAGCTGCTCTTATGAGCGATGTACCATGTTAAGCAGTGAGTGAAAATCGCTTTCTCTTAACAAGTGTTCTTCGTTATCGAATATCTCTTCGGGTTTGCAAAAGAGCAAACGAAATTTCAGTTAATAAATGCAAACTTTCGTAGTATTTTACTTTAGAATCTATAGCTTTTATGGCGTACTTCGACCACAATGAGAAGGTAACTAATATTTTAGGTATAAATAAACACGTCATGACACTTATATCAGTGCTCCTTTACAAACCTTCCCGTTCTGCATTATCGTGAAGTGAAGTGAAAAGTATAAAATTAACACTGAAATAAATGCGGTGTATTTTTATAACTTCGCAGTAACGCAGA
This sequence comes from Rhagoletis zephyria, assembly GCF_001687245.7. Lineage (NCBI taxonomy): Eukaryota > Metazoa > Arthropoda > Insecta > Diptera > Tephritidae > Rhagoletis > Rhagoletis zephyria. The sequence goes on from NW_016157552.1 coordinate 25,501, forward strand.
TCAAGAATTGACCCTTTGTTCATTTTTGAATAGCACTTGAGTAACTAGCGAAAATGCTATAAGGTCTCTACAATTTCTTGACAAATTTTATTTCCAAACAATCTATGTTAGCCTTACATTCAGCACCTAAATGCAACTTCATTTCTGCATTTAGAAACTAAATGCTAAAAGCAACCCTGAGATCTCCGAAAAATACCACGATTCGAAANTGTTCTTCGTTATCGAATATCTCTTCGGGTTTGCAAAAGAGCAAACGAAATTTCAGTTAATAAATGCAAACTTTCGTAGTATTTTACTTTAGAATCTATAGCTTTTATGGCGTACTTCGACCACAATGAGAAGGTAACTAATATTTTAGGTATAAATAAACACGTCATGACACTTATATCAGTGCTCCTTTACAAACCTTCCCGTTCTGCATTATCGTGAAGTGAAGTGAAAAGTATAAAATTAACACTGAAATAAATGCGGTGTATTTTTATAACTTCGCAGTAACGCAGATCAAGAATTGACCCTTTGTTCATTTTTGAATAGCACTTGAGTAACTAGCGAAAATGCTATAAGGTCTCTACAATTTCTTGACAAATTTTACTTCCAAACATTCTATGTTAGCCTTACATTCAGCACCTAAATGCAACTTCATTTCTGCATTTAGAAACTAAATGCTAAAAGCAACCCTGAAATCTCCGAAAAATACCACGATTCGAACATGGTTTACTGAGTTTTCGCGTATACGTTGCTAGCTGCGTTTCAGTGATCGCCGATGGAGATTTCATTCATTATTTTACATTATTTTGATTAAAAGAAGTCCCGCTAATCCAACATCTATGTGATGAATCAATTTGTGATCAACTCTGTTTGTTTTGTTTCATAACTATTTTAGGCAATTTTTATTGATAGCACCGACAAATTAAGGTTTTTGTATTAAATTTGTTGTTTAATAGTTTTTTTATTTATTTTTGAGTAGGTGTTTTTTCTCCGTGTGAATTGATCGTGGTAGATACGGATCTGAATAAGCGACTGGAACACGACTGTTTGTTGAAAGCCTACAACTTCCAATTCGTGTAAATGTTCATTTGGTAAATGCGATAACATGAACGCTCTTCGAAAATATATGTTCGAAAGTGCTAAATGGTGCATTTAAAATGCAGTGAAAACGCTGCATTACCTTTTCTATGTATGTATCAGGGTTGTTGCGAATATTCGCATTCACATTCGCAACCGCGGAGCTTCCGCATTATCTTTAATATTCGCATTCGCTTTCGCATTCGCAATAATCAATGCGGATCTTTTGCGAATGCGAATATTGAAGGGGCCGAAAATAACAGTTTTTTTTTTAACAGTTAAACTTGGCCTAATATTTTTTATTCCCAATTAAAAGTCTTTTCCGGATAATAAACAAACCTCTTAACCAAATTAAACAAGTTTGGTACCAAATGAAGGAAATGTCTAAACGAGCAAAGCCACCCATTGAAAAATATTTCAATAAAATAAAAAATGTTAATTAATTACCATAGATCAAACCATGGGTCTGGTATATGAATTTCTTTAGTATTAAATGATAAAAAATACAAATAGAGGTGGTAACCTTCTTTCGTTATTTCTGCTTAAAAGCTATTTCAGTCACAGAAGAAAGGATTAAAAATTAATGAATGTTTAAACAACGATCTTGCCATAATGCAAGGTTGTGAAGATGGAAGTCAGGAGGATACATCCGACATTTGCAGCCCGATGCAATTCTCAAAAAAGAATTATTGCACCGCAATAAAAAAAAAATCTAACTGAAAGACCTCTCAACTGGTGCAGCGTCAATCGAAAAGAACTTACAATTTTGTCAAGTTTAAAGTTTTTCATGTTTGTCGCCTCGAGCGAGTAGTTATTTAGTGGCGCAGGTTTGATTTACGACCCTTAAAAACTTTTTATTGAATACAACATTCCAATTTTTTAATTCAAATACCNTTTACGACCCTTAAAAACTTTTTATTGAATACAACATTCCAATTTTTAAATTCAAATACCAAAAAAAAAACATTATTAAAAATTACTAACCTTTCCATTTTTATTTAAATAACCGATCGCCTAAATTATTTCTTAACAAGTAAAATAGTCAAAGTTCGGGCGGAGCCGAACATTAAATACCCGGCGCAAGTATTCAATAGAGTTCTTTCACCTTTCCGAAGACTACCGCTACATGGTAAGCAGTGGTGGTTTTACGTCTATTTCAAACATCTGCGGTAGAACGTTCAGTTAGATGTAATGAGATAAACTTATATAGATACGCCCATTTTCCAAAAATTTATAATATTCTTATTTTTCGCCTAAAAATTATTGTAAATATTAATTTTGAGTGACTAAGCTTCAGTAGTTAATAAAATATCGCAGTTTTCGCATTTCTCAAAACTGCCGTCTTATGGGAGGTGGGCGTGGTTATCGTCTGATTTTGCCCGTTTTCAGTACCATCCGTCCACCGCTCAAAAGAAGTACACATACCCAGTTTCGTTAAGATATCTCAATTTGTACACGAGTTATCGTGTGCACAGACGGACGGACAGACAGTCACCGCTTAATAGATTTCTCTTTTCATTCTTATCATTTATGTATATATTTGTCTATATCTTTCTCTAACAACCGTTATGTGAACAAATTTATAAAACCCTTGTGCACAAGTGCGCTCGGGTATAAAAATACTTGACATCCGCATTCGCATCCGCATCCGCGGATGTTAGCGTTTAGACATCCGCATCCGCATTCGCATCCGCAGATGTCTAAAATTCCACATTCGCAACATCCCTGGTATGTATCCCTCTTCTATGTAAAGCCAAACGACTTTTGTTTCTTAGTTCGTAAAATTTTCATAAATAGTACTGTACACGCATATCCGGCAGAAAATGTGTAGGAACGAGTGTTCTAGCTGCTAGCATACCTATTGGAAAGGCAAGTACTTGCCCTAACCACCGCATATCGAAAATAACACCACGCGATTTGGGCATTTGTACCTCACTCATAAAGAAGAATCGACGAAATGCGGTTAAAAATTTGTCTACAGTATGGTCTGACAGAATCGAGAAACAGGTGGGCCTTGACTGGACCAGGAAAAAATTACAAAAATTGGGTTACAATTGCTATTCAAACTGTTGTTGGATTAAGTTGCACAATCTTTTTTTTTGTGTAGGATCTTACTGTTTTACAAAAAAAAAAATCCCGAGGTTAAGGTATGCAACCGGATTCAATGCTATTTTGCGATGAATTAAAATTTGACTTTTGTGTTGGTAACACCAGACCAAGGGTCATACGCTGAAAAACGAAGCCTACCACAGGGACTGTCTGTGGCGGATGGTGAACTTTTCTGCAGACGTCCTGGTGTGAATGCGCACGTCAGCGGAGGGTGTTGGTAAATTATACTACATAAATGACACGGTAAAAGCACAGCATTTAGCGCGTTGGTGTCCTTGTCGCGGGGCTAGATCTTAAGTGGCCCTTCGGGGCTTCCATGTCAGCATGAACTAACAGGGATGCTCCGCATGGGAACCTGTGTAGGACATGTGCTTACGCAGTTTCCTATGTGGAGATTACCGTACCAACAAACCCCCCCTGGGTTTCGCGTTTGCGAGGCTACGGGTGTCACAATCCCGGGTACCCCAGTCTATCAATCCTGAGTCGGTCGGAGGCTCAATTAGTAGAAGAGTCTTCGGCTTTCGAAAGTCATACCTAAGACTTTTAAATAAAAAAGGTTCCGCGGGCGATCAGATGTCCCTGGAGTGTGTTCGTTGGCTAGATAAGCAAAACTATTGAGACGAACAAGGCCAAAAGGCAGGCTAGATGTACATGTAAGATCGTACAGCTGGTAAGATTTGCTATTCGAACGGGTGTAGAAAACCTGAAAAGGAGCAATTTCCATGCCTATTGTCGACCCGGGCTGGAAGTCGCTCCCCAGTATGGCTAGTAGGACCTGTGAGATTAGCGAGATCAGCAGAATGAATGAGGAAATGAGCTGGGCGAAAATGTTGAAAACTGTTGGAAAATGTTGGAAAATGTGGAAGACGTGAAGGTACGTTGACAATGTCGGAAATGTTGTAAAACACGGTGTAAATTTTGTGGTGAACCGTGGAAAATTGTAAAAGAAGAAGGCAAATCTTACTAGTTGTGCGGTCAAGCATGTGTATTCTGGTATGTTTAGTAGGTTGCGGGACTCGAGCTGGTCAAGCAAGTCTGGCTGGCGAGGTGGGAAGTGTGTCCGCCCCACACTGCCTTTGGTACTGAAGTGCTTGCATTTCAGGGCAATGATTAAGGCATGAATTAATCCATGAACTTAACGGGCTCTGTGGAGTTTAGACCGTATACTACGGCAGGTACCCACATTAAACCTGAACTACATCTGTAAAAGCACAGCAATGCTCCGCATGAATGAATTTTGAATGATTGATCGCTCTCTAACAAAATTTGTTCGTCGCTATCAGATCTGCTACAAATGACATCCCAAAAGGCGGTAACCTTACTCCAGTTCTTTAGAATCTAACGGTGAATAGGAAAAAGACGCACTCCCAGCTTCTGTTACACTCACTTTCCCGAAGACTGTCCGTGTAAATGTACATATAATAAGGAGTTAGTTAAAGTTAACCAAGGTTCNGCATGTGTATTCTGGTATGTTTAGTAGGTTGCGGGACTCGAGCTGGTCAAACAAATGACATCCCAAAAGGCGGTAACCTTACTCCAGTTCTTTAGAATCTAACGGTGAATAGGAAAAAGACCCACTCCCAGCTTCTGTTACACTCACTTTCCCGAAGACTGTCCGTGTAAATGTACATATAATAAGGAGTTAGTTAACCAAGGTCGAGAGGGTGAGGCGCCTTTTACGACAAAAACTCTAAAGACCTTGCTTCACTTTTGACTGCAGTCAAGTTGTAATGCGTTATATTAAACATATTACTAGGTGCAGAAAATCCAGGGTGATGGAAGACCTTTCCCCAAACTTAAGGTGAGGAACTGTTTGCACAAGAGGATCTCTTCAAAGAGAAAATAGACAGATAACCTGGTCTTAAACCTGCATCCTGATTCTGAGGCCATTTACACCGATGGCTCCTAATTAGGCTTTATAGATATTATCGACCATTGGCTGAAGGGAACGCACGCCCAGACGTATGCAGCTGCCGCGGTCTCGACGAAATTGAGAATATTATTAGAAAGTGGTACAGTATTTATGGATACATACCTAAATACATCAGTGCTTCGAATTTGCGAGGGCTCGCCGACATTCATGCCATCTTACTTTATGTAACCTAACCCATAAAAAAAAATAAATAGAGGGTCCGGGTTCAATAATACATAACATAAAATTAATTTTTTTTTCTTCTTAATTACGAAAAAGCATCTGTGCACTTCACAACCACATATTTTATAACGTACATACTCAAATTTAAAACGAGTTGGGTTGGTGCTCTTNAGTTAACCAAGGTTCAGAGGGTGAGGCGCCTTTTACGACAAAAACTCTAAAGACCTTGCTTCACTTTTGACTGCAGTCAAGTTGTAATGCGTTATATTAAACATATTACTAGGTGCAGAAAATCCAGGGTGATGGAAGACCTTTCCCCAAACTTAAGGTGAGGAACTGTTTGCACAAGAGGATCTCTTCAAAGAGAAAATAGACAGATAACCTGGTCTTAAACCTGCATCCTGATTCTGAGGCCATTTACACCGATGGCTCCAAATTAGGCTTTATAGATATTATCGACCATTGGCTGAAGGGAACGCACGCCCAGACGTATGCAGCTGCCGCGGTCTCGACGAAATTGAGAATATTATTAGAAAGTGGTACAGTATTTATGGATACATACCTAAATACATCAGTGCTTCGAATTTGCGAGGGCTCGCCGACATTCATGCCATCTTANAAGAGGATCTCTTCAAAGAGAAAATAGACAGATAACCTGGTCTTAAACCTGCATCCTGATTCTGAGGCCATTTACACCGATGGCTCCTAATTAGGCTTTATAGATATTATCGACCATTGGCTGAAGGGAACGCACGCCCAGACGTATGCAGCTGCCGCGGTCTCGACGAAATTGAGAATATTATTAGAAAGTGGTACAGTATTTATGGATACATACCTAAATACATCAGTGCTTCGAATTTGCGAGGGCTCGCCGACATTCATGCCATCTTACTTTATGTAACCTAACCCATAAAAAAAAATAAATAGAGGGTCCGGGTTCTATTACCATCAGACGCAACATAAAATTAATTTTTTTTTCTTCTTAATTACGAAAAAGCATCTGTGCACTTCACAACCACATATTTTATAACGTACATACTCAAATTTAAAACGAGTTGGGTTGGTGCTCTTTCATATGCGTATTTTTTAAATTTAGCACGTTTTTTTTTTATTTAAAAATTTTTTCCCCTCAGTGATGGGTAGCTTTTTGCCTAGATTAGCATATCTGATTCTTTTTTTTCCGGGAAGTGGACCAGGGATCGATCTTTTCGAAAAATCGTATTTATGGTCCGATTTGCTTAAAGTTTTTTACGTTGGTAGCTTTTTGCCTAGATTATCATATCTGATTGCTTTTTTTCGGGAAGTGGATCGATCTATTCAAAAAAATTGTACATAGGGTCCAGATTTGCTTTAAATTTGGTATACGTGTTATAGATATATATAGAATAGAATTTAATGAGTGTTTTACAATGAGAAAGGTGCTTCAAGACGCCGCAAAGCAATCGGGTATTAGCTATTTACGTATACTTATTATCTATACCAATAATTTAAAGAGAAGTCCCATCTTTTTATAAGAGGTGATCTCGCAAAGAGGTGTACCTATTTTTTTTGAATTTTTGGACACCTTTTCGTTGTAGACTGATAATAATTTCGTTATATACAAATCGAATTTTTCATACCGTATATCTCGGGAAGTAATTGTGGTAGAGTCCTGGAACTTGATATGGTATCAGTCCCATACTCATGGAGTAAAGTGGGGGCTATTGGAAAAAGGGGCGTGGCGCCTTCTGTAAATACATATATAATTCTTCGGTCCGTGTGTTTGTGAGTGATCTCCTCCTAAACGAGGTTCCCAACTTAAAACGCCAGGTGGCGCTGGAGTCGAGTTATTACTAATAATTTTATTTTTGACCCGATTTGCCTCTTAATCGAGATGTATATTGTTGCGCTGCAGTCGAGTTATTGCTAAAAATCGACAAGTGAGGTCATTTGGAGACACCAGGGATCACGATTCGATCTGGCTAATATTCAAAACATGTATTGGTAACGTGGAGGTAAATATTGCAGCGAAAAAAATTGCTCGAGTGTAGCTCTTATTACTAAAAATCGTATTTTTGACCCGATTCGCCTCTTAATCGAGATGTATTTTGTTAACGATATGAACAATACTATTGCAAAAAAGATCCGCAAGGCTGCGCTGCAGTCGAGTTATTGCTAAAAATCGTTAAGTGAGGTCATTTGGAGACACCAGGGATCAAAGTCAAATTACCACCGTTAAATCTACCATTATTGCGCTCTTTGATTTACGGCGACTAAACAGAATAATTCTTGTTGAATGTCTTCTTCGTAAAACTGTAGGTCCCTCCGCTTTGTGTGACAACATCAAGGCGCACGCCACAAATCGGAGGAGAAGCTCGGCCAAACACTTACATATATGTTAGCGCCAATCTATTATTATTATTAATGGAGAACAGAGCTGGGTAAATGCAATTACATTACAATTACAATTACATTCCTCAGTAATTGTAATTAGGATTCAATTCCTTTAGTTCACAGCAAAGGAATCGATTACTTTTTCAATTCATTGAAGTAATTTCAAATTGAATTGNTTCAAAACATGTATTGGTAACGTGGAGGTAAATATTGCAGCGAAAAAAATTGCTCGAGTGTAGCTCTGGAGTCGAATTATTACTAAAAATCGTATTTTTGACCCGATTCGCCTCTTAATCGAGATGTATTTTGTTAACGATATGAACAATACTATTGCAAAAAAGATCCGCAAGGCTGCGCTGCAGTCGAGTTATTGCTAAAAATCGTTAAGTGAGGTCATTTGGAGACACCAGGGATCAAAGTCAAATTACCACCGTTAAATCTACCATTATTGCGCTCTTTGATTTACGGCGACTAAACAGAATAATTCTTGTTGAATGTCTTCTTCGTAAAACTGTAGGTCCCTCCGCTTTGTGTGACAACATCAAGGCGCACGCCACAAATCGGAGGAGAAGCTCGGCCAAACACTTACATATATGTTAGCGCCAATCTATTATTATTATTAATGGGGAACAGAGCTGGGTAAATGCAATTACATTACAATTACAATTACATTCCTCAGTAATTGTAATTAGGATTCAATTCCTTTAGTTCATAGCAAAGGAATCGATTACTTTTTCAATTCCTTGAAGTAATTTCAAATGGAATTGTTTTTTTCTTTAATTCCATTACAAGGAATTTCATATTGTAATGGGAATAAATTACGTGCTAATAATGTAATTTTTTTTTCAATTCCTTTGAAAGGAATTGAAAATGTAATTTCTTTCCAATTCCTTTGAAAGGAATTGAAAATGTAATTGATTTTTTTCGAATTCCATTCCTCAAAGTAATTTAAAAAGTAATCGAAAAATTTATAAAAAAAAAAAAATTCTGTTGAATTGCAATAGCTTTGTTAAATTTTTCTTGGTTGCTAACTGCCTTGAATAAATAACTTATACCTAAGTAGTATTACTAATTGGACTTTAAGAAAACTGAATAACTTAAACTGTAGCTGTTAAGTTTATAGGGTAGCGGTTAAATTTTCCAGATCCTACCGCGAACGCGCTTCGCGGCAGATGAGACCCATAAGTGTCGAAGCAGGCATAACCCGCCCGGACTGTTGCTGCCTTGGGCACTGCTGTTCTCTTAGACTAATCCCTGCGTATCTATAAAAATTCACTGACTTAATTCTGTATATTATGGTACCCTTAGTTCTACCCAAAATGGCGTGCGTTCTGGGGCCTTTGATGTACTCTTACTGGTATCCTGCGTTACAAATGAGGATAGAGTCCGCTTGAATTACGAGCCCTGCCGGACTGGAGATTATACCTCCTAAAAGTTTTATAAACAAATTGCATTGCTATGGCTAAATTTTGATGATAACACTGTAACGACGCTAAAATTACACAAAAAAACGCCGAGAGACGTAAAATTAATTTTAAGTAGTATGTTACGGATCTGTATACCTTTTTTTTAGATAAGGTCATTCAGTTAAGTTATTTTCATTTTAAGTTTTCATTGCGAATGAAAAAAATCAAACTCTATTTATCCAGCGATTTTCATCGTTAGTAATGTTTTAAGCCGCAAAACAAGCAGATATTGGCTAGTCTATACTAACTAATATATATTTTGAAAGCCGTTTTTTCTGTTCGCAAAGCTCGAGAAAGGCCGTGCCAACTTTTTTTAAATTTCGGAATCTACTGCAGACTTTCCAAGGATGGTTATAGGCTAAAAAAAAGTTTCGATATAGAAAGGGGGCGTGGCACCTCTCATACAAACCGAATTTTTCAATCTGCATATATTTGTGGTAGAGGACTAGATCTGGGTGTGGGGATACATACATATATATGATCAATTTCATACTCATGGAGAAAAATTTGCATGATTGGAGAATGGGGCGTGGCACCTCCCATATAAACCGAACTTTTCATATTGCATATCCCTGGAAGTGTTCATGGTAGACTGTAAGCCTTTTTGAAACTCTTTAGTTTGACACCCACATGTCAACATTTCATTTACTGTATCAATTTAACTGAGTTACAATTTCCAAATAGGTGGCAGCCCCTCTCAAAAATATTTCCAACAGTTATCTTTCTTAAACCTCTTTAATTTGATACCCACATTGTAATATTTTATTTATTTTATCAATGTAATTTAGTTAAATTTTCAAACAGATGGCAATCTCCTCAAACATATTTTCGGCATTAAGCCTTCTTAAAACTCTTTAGTTTGACACCCACATGGCAATATTTCTTTTATTTTATCAATTTGACTGAGTTAAAATTTTCAAATAGGTGGCAACCCTCGTCAAAAATACTTCCAACAGTTATCTTTCTTAAACCTCTTTAACTTAATACCCATATTGTAATAATTCACTAATTTTATCAATATAATTGGGTTTACAAATTTTAAAATAGGTGGCAACCCTCCAAATTTTTGCGATATCATTGGTTTTGGTACTATACCGAACAATAAAAAAAATATAATTATTATTCAAATCGGTTCAGCCGTTCTCGAGTTTTGATGACCGTGACATACGAACATAAAATTTTTATATATATAGATATACATAGAAGATTTCCAATGTGTGCTTTCGATTTTAATCTTTGGCCACAACAAAAATTCCACATTGTAAATTCGTGAATGAACTTTCAGTTTCTCGATTACTTTTACAATTCCTTTGAGTAATTGAAAAAACTAAAGTACTCTTGCAATTCCAGGTAATGGAATTGAAAAAAATCAATTACATCTTCAATTCCTTTCAAAGGAATTGGAAAAAAAAATTACATTACTAGCACGTAATTTATTCCAATTACAATATGAAATTCCTTGTAATGGAATTAAAAAAAAAAAACAATTACATTTGAAATTACTCCAAGGAATTGAGAAAGTAATCGATTACTTTGCTGTGGACTGAAGGAATTGATTCCTAATTACAATTCCTTGTAATCTGTAATTGGGAGTAATTTAATTCCTATAGGAATCATTACGACCCAGCTCTGATGGAGAATATGCTTTCTAAAAACCACAAGACCAAACTTGAACGTGGATTGTGGTGAAAACGTTGTACCAAATGTTTCAATAAAAAAAAAAACAAATTTTGGGCTGAACGAAGTTCGCCGGGTCAGCTAGTAATAAATAAATGGGTTCTATCAATGCTAAGAACACATAAAATCAGCATGTATTTACCCTGCAGAAAAAAATAACCAATTTCTTTTTTTGCGGGATTTCGATAAATAACTAACTTCTGACATGACAAAACTAACTTTAAATTAGTTATAAGGTCGTGCAGGAGTCATGCAGACGTTATCGGGAGTTTAAACATCCTACAAAGAATACTTTCAATACTCTTTTTTTCTGCGCCAATGTGTAAGCGCCAATCTATATATATATATATAGTTTATGTGCAAAACTAGTTAGCTACAACTTAGTTGACATCTAATGCAGAGGAAACCAGGGATCACTAGTTTGCGGTCATCGCCCTTCAAAAGAAATTAATTACGGCCAAAGGAAATAGTTAATCAATAGTTACCACTAGTGGACTGCTAGTTAGTTAATAGTTTGCTACAAACTTGTCCTTTCCAGCAGGGTAGGAAGCACGGCTGAATCAATAGCAGCCATAAGGCGTTGCCCTCAAGGTGGTGGACTCTTTCTCACACTTTTTATTGACTATTTTTACGGTCACGCAGAACGGTCAAGGATTTGAAACTCAAGGCTTCGCGGAGATCTAGTAATCTGCATGAAAGGCTGCATGGCGAAACCACTATCAATCGCATGCAAAAAGCCCTACGTATCACACAGAAATGGTGTTAAAATAAAGGACTAAGTATTAATCCTAGAAAACCTATTATTGTACTATTTACCCGAAAAAGAAAGTTTTCTATGACTAAAATTACTTGGGCGGCAGAGAAATAGAATTTTCCAGTGAGGCAAAATATGTACCGGGGGGTAACTCGATAAAACACTCAACCGGGACGCACATTTGGATGCTGCTATCAACAAGACGATGAAGGCTTTATTTGCCTTTTTACGACTGTTTGGTAGAACATGGGGCCTAACTCCCAAAAGACCTCTTGGTCATTTAATACTGTCGTAAATCCGATAGCACAAGCACAAAACGAAGTAAATTGCGCCGAATGATTTGCATTGGCTTAACTGGACCGATGAAGACCTGTCCTGCTGTTGCCCTCAGCGCTGTGGTTGGCATACCTCCCTTTCATATTTTAACCCTGCTTTGATAACCTACGTCTGCGAGACGTATTCTTTTTAAACTCCTCGCTCTCTATTTCTGGAAATGAAGATTGAAAGCTGTGGGGTTTCCATTTTAAATGAAGAATATTTCTAAATAAAATGCATTTAAGTAATAAATAGATATTTAAAGATGATTTATTTTGGAACGAATTTCCGTCATCCCTTGTCAAGTTTGGTTTGCAGACAAACCGGTTTCGGCGTTGTGCCATCTTCAGTGTCATTTTTCGTTCTGATATTTAAAGACTTGAAAACAATATTCCAAAAAATCGTTATTATCATAAAGTTGAGCCAAGAAAACGATGATACGTCTCACAGACGTATGGTTATCTGCTCATCAGTAGGGTTATCAAAGCAGGATTAATAGAAAAGGAGGCGACTACCGCGGCCCTGAGAAGCCGAAACAACTCCGATCTGAATATCGAAAATATGCCGTATCGCATGAAGGTCCTAATGAAATTTCCTAATAACCCCATATTGCAAATGCGCGATGCAGTAGTTGCAAAACTAGTAATTTCTACGAAATTTTTAGCTCTCGAGCTCTCTAGAATGCAGGAAGCCCATACACCAATCATAATGAGGAGGTTTGGTACACAGATCGATCCAAACTTGATGATGGTAAAAGTAAGGCTGGCATATTTGAGCCGAACTTCAAAAAATCTATAACAATGGGTAGCTAACCCACTGTCTTTCAAGCGGAGATTCATGGCTTAGAAAAGGCACATCTTCGAAATAGATCTGCATTCGGACAGTCAGGCTGCCCTAATGCCCTAAACTCGGAGCCAAGAATACAGTTATATTAGGATGGGTTCCGTGGTATGAGGGACATGATAGAAGGCAGGGATAGCAGGCTGCGTGCCTAGCGAAACCAGGCCACCACGGTATTTCATGGTTCAGACCCCTTTTGTAGGCTCACCAAATCACACAAAAAGGGGATCAGAAATAACTGGGTGGAAAACTTTTTCAACAGGCTCTGGATGGAATGCCCAAGGCAGAGACAAGCCAAAGAATTTATCTGTGCTTCAAAATAAGCTTCAACGAAACTACTTAATTTTAGTCAGAGACGACCTTCTATGGCGCAAAACGCCATTGTAAGAGCTATGCTACATCAACCGCGTTCCGATAAAGGGCGGAGGGTCACGCGCAATAGATCACTTTAGAGGTCACGGTGAATATACCCCATAATAATAATATTAACCGTCTTGGGCGGATGATGGAAAAACGACAAATCGTCTTTCATCAAGCCAATGCAAGCTTTTACACATCCAGTCACACAAATGATTTTTTAACATCGAATTGATATGGGTTAGTTTTTGTTCTGGTAAATCGTACGTAAACTTCGCGGACAAGGGTTTTCATCTCCAGAAGAAGCTGTTAACGCATTGGAAGACCATGTCTTTATCTACCGACTTCACTGCGTACAAAAGTGTATAGATCATGCTGAAATAACACCACTTTAACCGACAACATTTGTTTTCTCTTAAGCGGCCCTCACACTCTCCCAAATTTCGAACCAGTGTACTAACGTTTAGGCATCAAATTTTTTAATCTTCGGTAAATAGTAAAATTACCTGCTTAACATTATTGTAGACCATTTAAATCTTCTGCCATTTTTAAGGAAATTCTTCAAAATAATTTACGGTGCAAGTTAAGAGGTTAAAATCTGCTTTAAAAAAATGATTCGCTAAATTTTGATGTATGCTTAGCATGTTTTGGAAGCGCCAATCTATTAATATTGTTATTATTATCTTCGAATTCTTATTTTAGAGTCTGACTATCAGGCATGGTTGCCATTGTTGTAGCATAGTTTGGTTGAGGCCTTAAACAACAAGCCCTAAACTTATATTACATAAATAACAACTCTTTCATTCTTCCATTCTTTGCAGGTGGTTGCTGTGGTTCTACCAAGAAGCGCACCATTGTTGGTGGTTGGGCATGGGCTTGGTGGCTGGTGACCGATGTGCAGCGCCTTTCGCTGGAGGTGATGACGCTCAATCCAATGTGCGAGAATGTTGAAACGGCTCAGGGTGTGCCATTGACCGTAACTGGAGTGGCCCAGTGCAAAATCATGAAGGTACGTTGAGAAACATTCATTCATCGCTCGCTCTAATTTGCCAACAAAATAATTCGATTTTGCTTCAAAGGAATTTATAAGAAATATTTTTATTTACTTCTCTTTAGTTTTGTTAATTTATTAAAGTTATGTAGCGCTTTTTAGCAATAAGTTACGAATTTGAATATAAGTAAATAATTTATGACGAATATTACTGTTAAATTGAGCTAATATCCATAACATAGTTAAATAATTAAAATAACTAATATATGATATTTATATTTAGTCGTTGGCTGGGTAATTGTATCAGTAACAGCCTTGGAACAAAAACAAAGAATGGCATGCTAGCTTTACTCTTAACGTAATTTTGTATATCTTTTCAAAATAAGCGTATTTTCTTTTTGCATAATTAATTGAAAGAAGAAATGCATTTGTTCTCAATTACTTATTTGGGTGATTCCTTTAAACTCGAAAAACTTTAAGACTCGAAATTCGTAAGTATTTCCTATAGCAATTTCGATAGTTCAATCGTAGTTCCGAGGAATGTGAGGCTTTTCCAGTTTAAGGGAATACTGTTATTTATATTCTTCTTGAATTTCTGTAATTTATGCTGTACTTCATTAATCGACTTTTCTTCGATATTATTTATACAATTACAAAAAAATTTTCAAACAACATTCGAATCAGTGTAGCGTAAAAAGCCTAGAAAAAATAGAAAATACAAAGTAAGTTTAAAATACAATATTTTATTTTAATATTATAATCATTTAAGTGTTTAAGCAAATTGACTGAACCATTTCGCCACACATGCGCAAGTCAAAATTATATCATAATTCGTACTTTGTCCAATAAATGCTCACAGTATGTAGCCAGAAATGCTTGAACCGAGAAGCAGTTAAGTTTTAATTGTTATTATTTTGATTTCTATTTTGTTCAATCATTACGCATAAACTCACGGGTTCGTTCGAATGATTACCACACTCCCAAATTTAGTTTAAAAAAATGATGGAGTCTGTCACCTCGTTCGGAATTCCGGAGGCAGAAAACAGAGTTGTTTAGAAAGTTTTAAAAGCAATAACTTTTTTTTACAAAAACAAAAATGCTATGGAGAAATGCAGACACTCCCTTGGATACTACTTTCCCTGCCACGGGCCGAAGACTGAATATGAAACTGGAGCGGCTGGGATAATTGGTGAAAGTTGGCGCGTACATAAAATTACAAGCTGCATTGGCAGCCAATCTGCCCTAAAAGCTTTGGCAACCGTTTTTCTTCTAGCATAGCCCAGGAATATAAGTGGAGTCTGAACTCCATTGCGAAATGGAACGAGCTTGAACTCATGTGGGTATCGGGCTATGATGGGGCCGGGAAAAAATCCATGGGACCCTGGTATACATAATTTTTGGAGGACGAGGGTAGTGCAGAGCATTTTATATACCCACCCTCAGTTGGACTCAAATGCTGCATTATTAGGGCAAATGTTTTGTGAATGGATAAGCTAGATCCTTTTCTTTACCAACTACTAATATTCAAAAAAAAGTTCTGCTAAATTTGCAGGGGAGTAATGGTTTCCCACGCTCACCTGTTGTCACCTACAACTACCTTTAATCCTTTCTCTATGCCTTGAGTACAATAGGCAACTATGACTGAGTGGTTTTGAGTTTTTCGTCCTACAGCAATACTTTTCCAGATAACACTTTTTCTGTCATTTGGTTGTTTCGTACGCCGGACATCGAACTCGAGACTTACCGATTATAAGAACGCACTGCTACCCATCCGACGATTGACTTGGCAGAAGCCATAACAGATCTAAGGGATCTCGTACACCGACTCAGCCTTTAGGTACATCAAAGGTTTATTTCATAGAATGCGGATGCTGTCAATGAGGAGTTTTTCTTCGGCAAAACATTTCAAATCAGTTGCTGCTAACAGTGTTCGGACGCTAAAGTTTTTGAAGTGAAACTTCTTAAGGAGTTCGGAGATGTTTATCAAGGCACATTATACAGGTATTAGAGCAAAAACAACATTTACGCGTATTTTGATGTTGCTTCAGGTCTCTAAAGCGCCAAAAAGTTATTCAGATTTTTTTTTTTTAACCAGAGTGTGCCATGTGAAATACACACAGAAATTTAAATAATACAATAAAAAAATATATATGTATGTATATAAATAAAAATTGCTGCAACTTTATCTCTTGGTAAATTTGTCTGCATACAGAGGCATCGATTCATCCTTTACAAGGCCCTGTAATCAGCGTTTGGGCTCCTGAGTTAGATTTAACATGAATGAATGAAAGAAATCAAAAAGATTTGATATTTTAGTGACCAAGTAATTAAAAAAAAAAGAAATGGGCGGCTCTACTGCTACTACCTGTCCAATATTTGACACCAAAATTGTGCAATCGCATAAAATAAACAGAAAGTAAAGGATGAAAGAATGAGCACGTGTTAGACGTAGTAGAAATGTAAAAAAGCGGAATCTCTTTCACAATTGAGGCCATGAGAACAGAAATGGCCTGCCCCCAAAATTGTTTTGTGTGCTTCCCTACTTAAAACAGTATCAAATTTACCTAATTTTAAAATGAAAGTTGCTTATTCTTTAATTTTAAGATACAGAGATACATAACGTAACACCAAATTATGGAATAAGCGTATTTTATTTTAAAATTTATCACATTTGAAACTATTTTAAGAAGATAACTACAAAAAATATTGTGGGTTAGGCCACTTCTGCTCTCATGACCTCAATTGTGGTATAGTCCGAGCACTGGCTGTTGAGGAAGACTTGATTACTTATTTCGTTTGGACCGAGTGCTTGTTATACTCCTAAAGCTAACAAGAGGAAAATAATGAAAATCAAATCGATCGAACCTGTGAGTCAAGTCGTATATGTTATTCAAAAACGTTCTTTATTTAGTGTTAGAAAGAATCCTTAATTTTTTTATGTTAATCTTATTTTATAGTAATTCTACCCTAAAATGTTTATTTTTATTATTAATTTACAACTTTGTATGCTTTTATAAATATTTTATATAAAAATATATTTCACTATTCTTACTTTAATTTCTGTTTATGTTTTATTAAATTTTCATATCGGTAAATGTCCGTTGGCGAGTTTTTGAGTTCAAAATAAAAGCTAAAGAGATCTAATGAAAATGCTAATCATATTAAAGGTATGTTTCTTTTCTCGTTTATTTTTAATTACTATTACATTTTATTTAAACTTGAGTGTTTTTCTAACTCGTGCAGCTTTAAAAAATGTTTATGTAAAATTGGAAGGATACATTTTTGGTTTTGTTATCCTTGCGTGTTCTGTATGTATTCTTACTAAATTTAATCATCTCTGTCACATCATAAATATTTACATATTCATACCAGAGCACAATTATTTGATTTTATGAAATATTTTGAAACAAAAAATATATTTTTCTAGTGTAGGAATCAAATAAGTACATAATTCAAAGACAATGTACTAAACTTTTTTATCAGTCTAGAATGAAAATTCCTGGAAAAAAGGAAGTGTTCTTTGAAAGGAGTAAACTTTCGACAATTTGTCCTGCATGCATTTAGCTCCCATTTGATAGATTCTTCTCCATTGACCATTGACATTGTTTTCTACAAAGCTAGAATTTTCCCACAAAGTTTGAACATGTTTCGTATGTTGTTGCTACTAGTGAAAAAATTTCCACATTTATTGAGTTTCTGAGGATTTATGTTCGTTTAAATATCACCTGGTTTAACAAAGATCGAATACAATGGCCATAAATATCATCTATTTACTCCAATTTTGCGCATAAGCTGTGGTCTAACAGTAAAAGCAGTTCTTTGAAAGGCTGAAAATATTGTACAGCCCCAGTCTCATTTCAGAAAGACAACTACATCCAAAACAACTACATGGTGGTACAAAACAACAAATAAATATGCTCGAAATTATTGTGTAAATAGCCAACAATCTAATTAAATCTGGTCAATAATTAGTGAATAACTTAAAATTTGGTCACTGGTAAATTTTTCCTATACTGCTTGAGTAAACTCTTTAAAGTCTTCTGATCAAGCCTTAGCGTAGGCACTCAGAGGTCCTCTAAAGCGTTTTCCACATACACAGGGTGGGCCAAATAAGACCTACCAATTGCCTAGTCGCTCCATCTTGTTGTAACCACAAATTAGGATGCTGCTCTGCCGATGGCCGCAAAACGTTGTCAATCATTGTTCTGTAAAAAGCCCCAGAAATCGTTTCTGGCATTTTATCCAAATTCTCGAAGAAATATGGGATGATAACTTGTTCGGCCATAACACCGCACTAACCAGTGCATCTGGATGGGTGTAACCGGTGCTGGTATGTTACCCTTGGATTGCTAGAGCCCCACAATCTACAGTTTTGCTTGGAAATGCGCTTCATCCGACATCAAAACATTACCTAAAAAATCAATTTGTGTAGCTAATTGTGTAAAACGAATAGCGTATTGTATTCGTTGTTGGTGGTCTTGCTGTAAGTATCCATTATGATTTCTAGGGGATTAACTATAACATGCAGAAAGAAAATAACAATGATATTAAAAAATAAAGAAGTTATACGTGTTTAACATTGGTAGGTCTTATTTGGCCCATCCTGTACTAGACTAAACGACACTATGGTATCTTAGAAAAAATTGCACTATAAATAACCTACCTCGAGCATAGGTAATGAAGGTTTTGATCCTTGGCTGAACATTTCTGAAGGTTGTGAAAAGTGTCTTTTGAATTTTTTTCCGTCAAAATTCTTTTAAGTTGGCATTGGATTTGTAAATTTATGTATGAATTTGTGGATTAGTGCGGTGACTCTGAACTTTTTTCCACCTACCATCAATGAACAAAGTGTATGTATTTTATTAGGAAAAATGGAAAAGCAACAAAGTCTAAGCGGTAGACTTAGATCTCCTTATCAGACTTATTTTTCCTAGACTTCCACTGAGCTATGCACACCCCGTAAACTCGTGTTGCTAATTAATTTTCCTTATTCGACCTACTGCTATCAAGTGCAGCTGATTTGCCCTGATTTAAACTTGACAGCGTGGTTGTTGTTGTCACTTCTATACATGCATTTGCTTCCTTGTATAGTTTCAAACGCGCTCTTCCTAAACTATGTATTTGTCAGTGTTATTGTCGCCTATTAACATTTAATTTTAATATTTTTATTGAGCTTTGTAGCACGTTTATTTTACTAGGAAAAATAGAAAAAGCACATCGACATTGACTAATTCTGTTTTTTCGAGCACGTTATAGCTATCATAAAAACGCAAGTATAATCGAAAAGCAACCCCAATTATAATACAAACACCAAAAACTCAAAAACTAATATTATTTATTAAAAAAATATCGTTATAAAATTTAAAAAAAAAACCGATAAGTAACTGTAATCGGAGAAAAAATCTCAAAGAAACCAATTTTGTAATAATCTAGAAGTAAAAATTTGTATCATCTTAATAGCGTAGGGCTGCCATAATCCTGAACCACTCGACCAGGATATTTATTCCCTATAAATACAGTTTCTTTGGTTCTGGCGTTGCATTATTTTGAAGTATTTTCTGATATTGTAAGTAATGTAGTTTTGTGGCACAATCCGTATAGCTGAATGATTGATGATGATGAAACGCGCAAGTGCTAAATTTTTCTTTTAATCAGAAAGGAACCAATTTCTCTTGACAGTGACATAACTTGAAAATATGTTTTGGGGCTTTTAACGTGGTCTTGAATGCTTGCCTTGCCACCATTAGCAAATTTCCACATATCCTACAATTCGCCTAATGGTCATTTTTACCATTTACCATTTTAAATATAAGTCAGTTAATTTGGTATTCAAACCTCTAACGTTCTGATAGTAAATACTTAAATAAGACTTGNTTATTAGGTTTATACTCAAACTCGCGAACAAACGCCCCGGTCGGCCAAAATGAACTATTTAGTAGTGAATCAAAATCTTCGGAAGCTACATCAATTTTAAAAGATGAAATATCGCGATCGTATTTAAAATTAAATTTACGAATAAATACATCTTTAATTCTAATTTTAGTCGATATGTATGACTTTATATCATCCGAAGAAGTGTGTTTAGCAAATCTAGAGACAGAGATTAACCNAAGCTACATCAATTTTAAAAGATGAAATATCGCGATCGTATGTAAAATTAAATTTACGAATAAATACATCTTTAATTCTAATTTTAGTCGATATGTATGACTTTATATCATCCGAAGAAGTATCTTTAGCAAATCTAGAGACAGAGATTAACCTTCTCGGAGGAATTACAACCAACTTTTTGGTAATGATGTCTTATGTGCGGGGCTCCGAATTATTCCGAGGAACTAAGTTAGACAGTGCAGCTTCAGATGTTGATGGCAACACTGTTAAATCAACGGTTTGACTATTCTTAGATGTATACCTAGTAGATATGGCTTTAGATAGCGGAGGCTCCAATGCCTGAGGGCATGGAGAAGAAAGATTAATAAGTTCCAAGGAATGTGATGGAGGATTTTAGGTGGACTAATAACCTTTATTTTATTTAGGTGGACTAATAACATGCCCACCTTTATTTTCTCGGCTATCCTCAGAGTGTGGAGGGTCGTCGAGACAAGTGAAAGACCTAAACATTTTTTCGTAATGCTTAAATTTCTCAACAAGCACCGACAGATCCTTCCCGATCTCAGAAAAACCTTTTCTGGACTGCCTAAATTTAATTATTTAAATAAATCAACTTCGGTTGATCTACATTTTTGGCAAGACCAACGAAGACCCTTTCCCTCGTTAATAGCGTCTAATACCCTACCGCTCAAACCAGCACATTTTATATGGGCAATCCCATAGCAGAGCCAGCATGACACATAGGAGTCGCTTTTAACGTGGGAATTTGTGTAAATACACGACATGTTTAAAACTATATTTATTTTTAGGTTTTAGAAGCAAAAAAGCAAAACAGTTTTGAAAACGATGTATCAATCAGAGAACCAATCTGCTGATTAATATCAGTTGGAAAGCTATGTAACGAACAGTTTTAAATACACTGTATATTTGACACCTAATAAACACAACGCAAAAAGCTGTGACAAAGATGAAACAGCAGAAATGACAAAAAGACAAAAAGAGCAAAATCAATGTGCACAAACAAAAACAATTGTACAACAACAATATATTATATGAAACAAAATACTCGGCACATGCAATTAAGAATATCAAGTTAAATTAATCAAATTTACAGGAAATTTGATATTTTACTTATCTTTAAATTGTGCATCAGAAGTTTATTAACACTTTTTTACTTTATTAAGCGTAAACAGCTTTATAAAACACAAAATTTAAACAGATCACAAAAAAACACAGCTTCACAGCTTTGACGTTTGCGTATAACCTAAATATAATTTAGGTAAGCTGTATGAAGTGACTCCTTTCTAGAAGACTTATCCAATAAGGACCGAAAAATGTGCTTCCCTGCATGCTTCCTATTTACAATTTACGCGAATGAACTTAAGTATATGTTTATATTATTTAGCGTTACAAATAGGATTCAATAAGCATTTCAAGTCTCAATAAAAAAACATTTGATCTGAACGTTAAATATTTAAATTCTTTAAGAAAGTATGATTTTTATGAACTAAAAACAGCTGTAAAAGAACTTCTTCAAAAGGTCTTCAGAATTACGTCCTACAGGAGCCGTTCTGGAAGCTCTTTTTGAGTGGCGAAAGCAGAAGCTTTTCAATTTGTGCCACTGCATACAAAAAAGGAAGGAGAAAGGAATGACTTTCATAAAGGCCTTTTGGAACAGATTTTAACTCCTGAAATTATCTACTGCCTAGTATGTGTGACCCTTCAGCCGGGTACCTGTGGCGGTGTTCTGTAAATGCGAGAAAATGTAGTGTACACCGAGTGCAAAACTCACAATGATAAACTCACCGACTCACACTTCCTGAATCGCAAAATGATGAGTTTACACAATTTTCAGTGTGCTCTTGAGAACTTACAGTTACAGAAACCAGCCCCAGTTCAGGAACTTGCAGATACAAAATTAGATTTTAACCAAATAAACTAAACAGAAAGACGGTAAACTCACAAAGATATTGTTCAACATGCTAGACAAACATTTTCATTATCGATTTTCGACTACTAATGACAGAAAACATAACCTTTTTTTCAAAGCAAAAATCTGCTAAAAATTAGATGAGTGTCTGCATTGACCTTCATTAAAAAAAAAAACAGGACAATTTAAGTGTGGACCAGGATACCAGGACAATGTGTTTGAATCAGGACAAATCCAGGAAAATCAGGACGTTTTGCAGCCCTTTATAGCGATTATTTTCTGTTCAAGGACGTAATTTCTCAAACTTAATAATCTATTCAAAATAGCACAATTTTGAAGTTTGCTTAATTTCCATCATATTTAGTAAATTGCAAAGAAAAAATTTATACAAAATTGTTGTTTTTCCACAAAATTTTCATTAACTCAATAAAAATATTAAATACCAAATACAAATTTCAGATGATTTTGAATAAAACGCTACAAGTAGACACACGGAAAGATAAAAATTCCACATTGCAGCAAGCAATCGCAACGCGTAGCACGACATAAACAGAATATCTCGTGACTAGTTAATCAAAGACTGAAACATAATATGCTTGTACAGATGTATGTCCTTTAAAAATCATTAAACAAAGTCCTTCCTCCGGTTTGTGAAAAGATGTTGACAGATTTTTTCCATACAAAGCTTGAAAGAGCATTGCCCGAAGTAGTCACGCGTCATAGAATAATTAAAATTCCACTTTCACGTCATACATAAATAGAATAGCTGGTGAAATCAGTCGTTGGCCAATCGGTATTATTTTTGTTCTAATACTTGGGATGAATAGTGATAGAACTTTTTAACAAAGTATTGATACTAGTACTCATTTAGAATACCCTGAAGAAGAATCGATGCCTGTACTCATATTTGCAAAAAAGTATCCATCATACTCGTACTTCCAAGTATTTTCAAGGCAAGCGCGAAAAGTAAACATAAATTAGATTGTTTTGTTTTTATGACCTCTTCCTATTTGTAAATTGAATACACATTGCTTTTAATAGTTGAAATCTGATCGAAAAAACATTTCTAAAGGAGCTTTTGAAATAAGCTTGCAATAAGTTTACTTCTACAAGTGTAAAATAACCCACCAGCAAAAAGTTTCACTTCTGTAAAAATTAAGCGAGTGTGTAATATGTCGCGGGCAGGGAACGAGGTCATTTCGTTGTAAGAGAAAAATACTTTTTGTTCTTGTCCTTTTCAAGAAATTTTAATACTAAATTTATATGAACCAGTGTAGCGCTCAACTGATGGAATCATATCCCTGCATATGCGAGTTGCTGATTTCTAAACTTCCTAGGAAGACGGTCAACTGATCGATTCATATCCCTGCATACGCGAGTTGTTCATTTCTAAACTTCCTAGGAAGATGCGCAACTGATCATTTCATATTCCTGCATACGCGAGTCAGATATGCAAACAACTGATAAACTATATTCCCAGGTTTGCAATTTTGTAAGATATGAATTTCGTAGGACATCAGCCGTGTTAAAATTCATCAAAGAATTCAGGGCCTAACCCCTCACTTTTGCTATTACAGATTCATTTTCACAAAATTTCACAAATTTCATAATGATTTCAAAAAAAATTTTGTTGAAAGGTCTAACCCGTCACTGTGAAATGAGCCGTATGCCATTTTGTGGCTCGTTCAAATTTTTCTTTTGATCGATATTGAATTCACTATCGTGCAATAACGCACGTTTATTTAATACTACGTGGTATTTCAAACTGTTACGTGAAGCAGAATTGGCATCGAGTTGACGGTTTCGCACAAACGATCAAACAATTTGTTGACAAACTTAATAAATGTTTGGTTTGGTTTATGAATACATAGATGAATTATAGTACATATTTAAAAATAAAATTAACAGAAATACCAGCAAAATACCAAAATACATACAATTTTTTTGCTTAATAAGGAGATATCTATGGGTGGGGAATTTTACGAAATTTCGAGCAAAATCGGGGAATTTCTTTGTCGAAATCGGGGAATTCTCAAAAATGAGTTGGCTACCATGGCGAAACCATAAATTCGTTACACATCGTCAGCGTTGGTGTGAAAACACGAAGGCAAAACTGCACAATGTGCACGGCGTTGCGGAGTGGAAGCGCGCACTGCTTACCACTACACCACAGCGGCTGAGGGCCCTAATGGGCTTACATACACAACTATTTACACCATTGTATGCTCTAATCTTGAGCAATTCTTGCGGCTGTTTGAAATTTTAGGCAGCTACAGTATTCATATTTCTTGAAAATATTTTTACGATTATCTTACAATTAATCGATTAATGAAACACAAAACTACGATACAATTAAATTGTAAATTGGACAAAAGTAATTGATTAATTTAATCAAACGATTAATCGCTGCAAACCATAAGCAGAACCAATATGGCGGTTGCTATCCAAAACTCGTATGTTATGCATTTTTGTAGGTACAGTCCGGCATACTGAATCAACCATTTTTTATTTCGCGATTCTATCATCAGAATCGAATTCAACGACCTGAAAAACATGTATATCATTTTTAAAAACCTGAAATTCGTCACCAAAGAAAAATATTACTTCTAATTTGATGGTTTTTCTTTTATTTGCGACTGTTCACCTTATGCACATACATAGAAATGTTTTTTTTAAATCCGTTCCAATTATTTAAAATAAAATATTCAGTGCGATACAAATTTTACTCTTTTACTGGTTTAAAAAAGTTGGAAATTTCTGCGAACTGGGTGAACGAATATTCCTAGTTTTTCAGTATATCATCTGCAATGAATGCAAGACATCTGCATACTCAACTGTTCTAAATTTTAGGTTTTTGACACTTTTTGCTAATTAAATCTGGGCACTGGTAACGTTGTACAAAGCATTGGTACAAATACAGTGCGCTGGGATAAGGTTTACCCCAAAGGCATTGCTCATCCATTCTTCACATTCCTAATATGTCATCATAAACAAATGATTTGAGCTAAAATTGAGAATCTTCTATGGAAGTATTAAAAAATTTAACTCGATTATCATTAAAATTTCTAACTAGGTCAAAAATCTCCACACACAAAAAAAATTGCGTATCATCGTCGCAAATAATATTTATTTAACTTTACTGCAAAAAAACATTTATGTTTATTTACTTAAAATATGCAAAAAGCGATAAAATCCGTCTTTGCGCTGAGTCACCATACTCTTAATTCTGGCAGTTGTGCCACAAACTTTTTTAATTTTTTACCAAAATCACCAGAAAAAGTTACCAAATTCAACAAAAAATTACCAAACTTATTTTATGTGCAGAACTGTATATATGTAGATATGTCTGTACATATATCCGAAGACACCAAGTTTTTCATGCAACCAGCGTCCATTCCGTTATAATTTTTATATCTGCGTGAACGCTAAAAGTCACAACAACAGAAACTCATGGTGAGGGTTTCAAACCTAAGTATGGCCGAAGAAATAAATTTGTCGATTACGCATTGTTTTAAGAACATGGTGCTGTCTTATGGCTCATAATGGTATATTTTGCATTTGGATATACATCTCCATCCATGCAAAGCTCTGGCCACAAAGCCACTGAAGATATCTGATCATTCACAGTGTCATGGATACGGTTCATTGCAACAGAGTTAATTATTAGGCGCATAATTTCCAGTAGAGGGGATGTCATTTGGCCACTGAAATCATCCGACTTGACACCGTTAGACTATTTTATGAGGTCGTATTTATGCAAATAAACCTAAAATTTTGGAGCACTTTAAAATCAACATTTGTCCAGTTATGACCAATAACCATACATACATACATACATACGTCAACAAGTGGGCGAAAATATCTCAAAAATTCAACGCAGGCTTGAAAGCTTTCGACTCACACATAGACAAAGTTAAGTCCCCTACTGACCGTAGCTTTTTGAACGAGAACATACATAGAATTCCGGGTTACGCCGGAATATTGATGGCAATTGCAAAGCTGACGAACTGACAAGGAAAGGGAGGACCATCCACTACCTACTGGAAAGGGACACGGTAGATATGGCAATAGCCACTTTCAGGCAGTTTGTTAGAGATCACACAATTCTAGTAACCAAGTAACACCGAAGAACTTTTCGCCTTTGTAAACTTTCAGGATTACCTGGTATTTCTATAAAAGAAAACGCTTACGGCCCACTTGGTAATGTAAAATCAGAACTTCTTTTGACGTATGTTACATGTAGGGCCGAATCGAAAAAGTAACCAAATTGGAATATAAGTTACCAAAGATGATAAATAAAGAAAAGCGGCAACGCTGGCCATGACTAGGTTATATCGGAAATAATTTCATATACACCTCTGTTTTCTTTTCAATCCTTTCTTAATCATTGTTCTCTTTCCATACTGTCCAAGGAAATTTTAAAATAGATTCGTTCTACAACTTCGTTCATCTTAGATACAAACATACCAACCTAAGAATTTTCACTGTATGAAAACTATGTAAAATAAAACCGATTTATCCGGTTTTTTCTTAATTTCAAAATCGGGAACCGGTTTTTTCAAATTGCAATTTTTTGAATAACTCGAAAACCGGTCTTGGGAAAAGGCGAATAATCGGAACCCCTTATATGTACTTTCTCTTGTTTTCAGGCAACCCCATTTATGTACATTAAAACGAATTGGCAGCCATATTTGCATTTGTAAAAAGTCATTCTCATGAATTTGGTATTTTGTGTATGTATGGATGTTTGTTTGTTTATTACTAATCTGCTTAAATAAGGACTTAGCCGAATAAAATTGTTCGCTGCAAATAATGAAGCAAGTTTATATGTATGCATATACGTAAGTATGTATGTTTTGAACCAGTTTATCAGATTTTCAACAACTAAAGAATTTATTTTTATAATTAATACCCAATTACATAAAGTGATAAAGAAAGAAGAGGTACATATTATTTTTTAAGGACCCCGCCAATAAGCGTTTTTATATGTAGTAAGTAGTGTCTAACAACCACACAGCTGGCCAAATTTTTTTGACCTTCATTTCCCTTTAAACAAGAGCTCTGTACAGACAAAGAACGTAAATCTATAAGAAGAGACAACACGTTATAATTGTAACAAGTGGGAACATCAGGAGCGTGCTTTCTCTTTTGCCCAAATACGTTTTGTGATTGGATGAAAAAAGAAGGCACGCTCCTCATGTTCACACTCGCTACAATTATAACGTGTTGTCTCCTCTTATAGATTTACGTTCTTTGGTACAGACGAACAGATTAACGTACGCGATTAAACGAAAAGATGCATCACAATATAAGCGAGAGGGCAATGTGGAGTTTTGAAGCCTCAAGCAAAACTTTGGAACGAATTTAAGTATGTATGTATTTTCTTAACGTTATCGTAACAGCCACCGTAGCCGAATGATTGCGCGTTAGACTGCCAACTTGTTGGTCGCGTGTTCAAATCCTGCCTATATAATAAATTATGCATCTTTTAATGTGTCGGCTATAAAGGTGTTACATTACTTTCTATATTATTCAACATTCCATTTTGCCACTTGGCTAGCGGCATTTCTTGAGGAAAGAGGCTGTATGAAATTCCTGTCCTGGAAGATGACAAAAACCCTCTATGTACGTTTAATACTTCTGGTCGCCATTATGCATCATACGAATTTATAAAAAATAGTGTTTCTGCAATTTTAATATTTCTATTTCAGTACCATTTTTGATTGAGTTTTTTCTGGAACTTTTTTCTCATTGTAATTGTTCAGCTTTGATTTTCCTTACCTTTTCGCGATCGTGTAATCTCTTCTATTTACCGAAACCCCTCTTTCGACATTAAATCGACCAACAACCCGTATGCTTTTTTTGGGACAATACTCACCTCTTAGATAATTTTTTAAAAAGATCAATCAGATTGCTTTTAAACAATTTTAATAATGTTTTCTCGCAATTTCTATTTTGTTACAATTTTCGCGTAAAATATTTTTTTATATAACGAAACACATCCATTGTTTTCTGACTTAGCTAATATGATAAAAAAAATTTTATTTGCAAATTTCAGTAGTAAAACATGGAAAAAAGTATGACCGAAAATTTTATTCGGCGCAGTCCTTAAATGTATAAAAAAAATATATTAAAATTTTATTTATTCGCTGCAGAATCATTTCTAAAAGTCTCATTGCAACTACTCCATTGGTGCTTTACATTCACATCTGTATGTATGTATTTATAAAACAAAACGCAAATGTCTTTCATACATTGTTGCCAAAACTTGTTCGTGTCAACATAAAATTGTTCACAACGTTTATGTCCATTTTTCCATAACCAATTGAATGTATTGTATGTAAATTGATGTATTGATAGTTATTTAGAAATTTGTCATTTTACTTTAACGATTACCGTTGTTCAGCTTTTAAATGTTGTTTTCTTTTTTTCTCTCTCTCTTTTGCTATTACCAAAAAAATTTATAAAAACTAAATAAAAAAAAAAAACAATTGTAAAACTTCATCAATAACCATCACCAAAATAAAACAAAAACTACCAACCACCAATCAATCAATCAACCAATCAATAAACCAACAATAAAACCAACCAACACCCTCATTCATCCATCTTCCTTCAATTTCAACAACACCAACAACATTCTGCCTGCGTGCAGATGATGAACGTGTATTATTTTCACCATCAGGCTGACGAATTGTTGGGCACCGCCAGCGAACAGTTTCTGGGCAAGAGCGTTAAGGAGATAAAGCAAACAATATTGCAGACATTGGAAGGACATCTGCGTGCTATACTCGGTAAGTTCAAGTAGTTATATCACAAAAATTTTTAAGTTTCTTGTGATGAAGATGAAAAGCGTGGTGGATCGAAATTTGTGACAGCGGTCCCATCCCTGGATAAATAGTTTTTGTGTTTGGTGCTTATATTTACGTATCTATATACTACATATACGATATATGATGGGCTAGTCAACCAAAAACGTGTAATTCTAATTCTCCTTTTTTTGTATCCAGAATAGCATAGCCCATTACATATGCATACATTAATGTAATGTTTCTTTAAATAAAATACCTTAATATCGCTTTAAAAAATTAAATTTCTTAACGGCAAAAAGGCGTAGGTAACGTCTGCAACGAACATATACAATGATTTTAAAGTTAATCCAACCTTTACACGGCAATTCTGGCAAAGGCTGAAGTCCTTTGAAAGACTTCATTTATTCTGGCAAGAAAGTCTTCCTGAAAAGAGCTCCCTTGTCAGCTCTTTTGAGAGAAAGCACTTGGGTATCATATTGCTCGCGCTTCTCTAACAATTGCATGGTCGAGTGGGCAACGCACTAGCGTGCTAATTCGAGAGATCCGAGGCGAGTCCTCGGACTGCGGATTTTTTTGTTAATTTTTCAGTTCATTCTTTTCTTTTTTAATTAAATTTCATTTTCATGTTTGCACTTGAAAAAATGCATTATACGAGTGTATTTTTTAAATTTAACTAAATTTTTATACACTTACAGCCAATTTCACAAAAGCAATTTAAGTGAAAAATTATTTTAATTTTTGTAATTTTATATGGAAATTGACAGAAAATAAAAAAACATTTTCCATTTAAATTGCTGGTGAAACCGGCTTTTATTTTACTTTCTAATTTTTATTATTTTTTATGTATTTATTAGATTTTATTGTTTCAAAATTTTTTTTTAATGTTTAGAATTAATTTTATTTTATCTTTGCAATTAGATTTTTTTCTTCATTTTAATAATTTATTTTCTTTTAATTTTTTTGATTGCGTTTAATTCTTAGGAACTCTCCTTTTATTACTTTTTTTTATTTTATTTTAATTTTTAGTTATATTAATTTGAAAATAAATATATATTTTTTGTTTAATACTATTTTTAAGAATATAAATATATTTTTTTTTCTTAAAATAAATGTTTTCTCTTTTCAACCGACCTTAAAAAAAGGAGAAGGTTATCAGTTCGTCAACCGATTTCGATAATTATTTTTCTATCGGAAAGACGTTGCCTCAAGGGTGGCCCCATACTAATTTGGTATAGATCCGATCATTTGGTCATGAAGAAATTGACGGCACTATTAAATTTGTGTAAGAGAATTAAAGTCGGTTTTGCTTACAAATTACTTGTTTAAATTTTATTTAACCGACTTCGAAAAAAGGAGAAAGTTATCAATTCATCGGAATATTTTTTTATGTATGTTGCCGCATAACTTTGGACCACGTTAACCGATTTCTACAATTCTTTTGAAGGCAAACTTCTTAGGCGGCGGTATCGCGAAAATGGAGAGTGAAATTTTTAAAACTGAAAATGTTACATGAGTAAGAAGGAAGATATAGTATAGAGAAGGGAAAAAAAGAAAGAAAGCGATGTATGACGGCTATACAAAGCGATAGCACAAACATCAAAAGAGTCACAACTCAAAATAATACGTTCGTCAGAAAATCCGAAAAACTATTTCGTTGTACATGCTAATCATATAGGCAAGAGCGACTTTACCTTAGGTTTTTTTAACAAATTATAACAGAAATTTGCTCCAGCTTTTGCTGAAAGGTAAATAAAAGCTCTGTGTACATTTTTAGTGCATAATTTCTAAAATGCAAAAGTTTGGGTTCTGACTCTTTTAAAGACGTTGTGCGATATGTATGTTTGAATGCACGTATGCATATATATGTACTATGTATGAATATTAGACTGCATCACCAAAAAAAGTTGCGGTTTTTCCACCGGGATTACAAAATTGATTATATTTTAAGACGTCCACCAAAATATTTCGGAAAAATATTAAGATTTAAGCGAGCTGGACCGATTTGAAAATACCTCCAAAAATGAAGTTTTTTATGAATAAAAATAGTTTCCTAAAGAACTTTTTGAAAAAAGTCCCCTCAGATCACAAATTAGATTAAGCTTAAAAAATCTGCATAAAAATATTTAAAAATCTTTTCAACGGAATCGTAAGAATGAGATTTTTGATGCTGTTTTTTTACTTTTTTCAAAGATTGGTTTACGAAAAACTTGAATAACTGGGCCAAAAATGTTCTGATTTAGATAGATCTCAGTAGAAAGGTATTTTCACACTGTTTTTATTTCTGGCCAAAAAAAAACGTCATTCGTGTCTTATCTTGTTTTTTCGAATACCAACACATCTTAATTCAACTTTGAATGACGTTCGTTCATCCTACCTTTCTTTTCCATCCTTTGAATGAGTTTATTAGCAAAGAAATAAAAAGGATGAGAAAATGCCTTCCCAATGACACCTCTTAAGTCTAAATCGGAAGAGTTTAGGTTCAGTTATTCAAGTTTTTCCTATACCAATCTTTGAAAAAAGTTAAAAAAACAGCATCACTTAAATCTTAATGTTTTTCCGAAATATTTTGGTGGACGTCTTAGAATATAATAGATTTTATAATTCCAATGGAAAAATAGTACCGATTTTTTTTTGTATGGGGAGTGATGCAGTCTAATGAATATGAATCAAAAATTTTGAACGCCCAAGTATGATAGACATTTTATTTTAATATATTATATATGGTTTATAAATGAAGCTGTGCATCCTTCACACAATTTTATATCCCTCGAACAACAAGTCAGTTTTAGTGCTATTCAAGACCTTTAATTTAAGCCAAGGTAGAAGTCTCTAGGACCTTGGAGAGCTAAATTATTACGATTCTGAAGTTAAACTTCGTAATTTGATACAACATTTTACGCATTTTTTTTCTAATTTCGGAGTA
Source organism: Rhagoletis zephyria (assembly GCF_001687245.7). Taxonomy (NCBI): domain Eukaryota; kingdom Metazoa; phylum Arthropoda; class Insecta; order Diptera; family Tephritidae; genus Rhagoletis; species Rhagoletis zephyria. The sequence continues at coordinate 57,319 of NW_016157552.1, forward strand.
AAAACTAGTGAAGCAGTTTCGAAGTTTGGTTTAAAATTATTATAACTTGGCTCTCAGAGGGCCTAGAGGCATACCTTCGCTCAAATTAAAGGTCTTGAATTGTACTTGTTGTTCGAGGGATATACAATTGAGTGAAGGTGCACAGCTTCATGCAAATAGAAAACATTTTTAGCAAAAAAAACCGACTTAAAGAAAAATATATATATATATATATTTCATGATCCAATGATCGGATCTAAAGCACATTAGTATGGAACCACCTCTGATACCCTACCTTTCCGATGCAGTCCAAAGTTATGCGGTAACATACATAAAAACNCTTGACGGGCCTGCTTACACCCTTACACCTCATTCTTGCATTCAGCGTTGCCGTTTTTGACGGTTGACGTTTTTAACGTCATTTGGACGTTTTTTGTATCCTGTTGACGTTTGGACGTTTTTTGTGTAAAAAATTGCGTTTTTCAACTTCCGAGTAATTTTTCTCTATGCACAATATATTCNCCGACGAACTGATAACCTCCTCCTTTTTTGGAAGTCGGTTAAAAATGCAATAAATAATGTATTTTTAAATTAAGGTGTTCCCCTATTTCCCCAAATTAATTTTATCAGTTCAATAAATACGTAGTTTTTGAGTTATATAAGAGAGCAGATTTTTTGGATAATATAAAGCAGCTTTAAGAAGTACTTCCAAAAATTGTAATCNCTCACACTTTCGGCAAATTTGTTACTAAATCTTGTAAGTAGAACTGATTTAGAACTATTTTCTTAATAAATATTTACAAGCTTTGTTTTTGCAGCAGGTGCCTCAAAAAAATTTTATTCTTTGCACACATATGACTTAAATATGATGCAAACCAAGCGTNACTTCCAAAAATTGTAATCTAACAGTCCGCTGTTGAAACATTTATAACTCCTAAACAACAGGAGGTACAATATATTTTAGGTATATATTAAATATTGTCACATAGTTACTATCCGAAAGTTTCTNTGGCGTAGGACGGATGGTATTGAAAATGGGCAAAATCGGACAATAACCGCCTCCCATATAACGGTAATTTTCAGAAATATGAAAACTGCCNCAGCTTAGGTTAGGTTAAGTTAACGCCGCGAGCCGATTACGAAATTTCGAGTGCAGCTAATTTCGATCCCTGAGAGTGCGCGCCAAAATGCAAAATGCAAAGTATAAAAGAAAGTGTGGAGATGATTCCACTTCATCTTCCTTTTGACAGTTGATACAAAAGGATCAGTTGAAATTCCTAGACTCACCACATGAGACAGGTAACGTGTTTTAAAGTGCCCTATAAAAATATTTTCTGCAGCAGAGAAACATCCTATTTTCCTTTTTTTATGTCACAAAAGGACCCAGTTTCCCTTAGCCTAATAGCAGTTCATGCTGCGACAATTCTGTCTGCAATATCCGCAAGCGCCGTGTTCAAGATATGTATGTTAAGCTCCAGTGTAGGTGTGGTTCTTAATGATCTGCTAATTCCTCTTTTACAAGTGTAACCTTCTCTAGTGAGTTCCACCGATAGCTCCCCTGCAACAGTACACGGTAACCTACACCTTTCCTACCCTTTCCTCAATGTTACGCTTCTACGACAGCCGCCGTTGATCGGCCGCCTAGTTATCTGGTTCAGGTAAAAAAGCGAAAAAAGAAGGGCTGTATTTCCGAAAGAAGTACGGTTGGTCACATTATGTATTCTAGCAAGTTTCAGCGGTATTTGAAAAGCACTGTCAACCAAAACGTATTGTAACAGTAGCGTTTTGGGCCATATGTTCTTTTTCTTTAATTTATAGTCAGAAGCCATCAGCACGAATCGGAATATATTTATAATATTTATAATAAAAGGCTATAACGAACGAGCAATTACACTGAAAAAATAATAATAACAAGTTATGGTTTTCATATTTCGGGTCCCTTAAGAAGCTTGGGCCCGGGGGGATCACCCCTTTTCCTCCTCCCTCTTGACGGGCCTGCTTACACCCTTACACCTCATTCTTGCATTCAGCGTTGCCGTTTTTGACGGTTGACGTTTTTAACGTCATTTGGACGTTTTTTGTATCCTGTTGACGTTTGGACGTTTTTTGTGTAAAAAATTGCGTTTTTCAACTTCCGAGTAATTTTTCTCTATGCACAATATATTCAATACTTACGCTCACACTTTCGGCAAATTTGTTACTAAATCTTGTAAGTAGAACTGATTTAGAACTATTTTCTTAATAAATATTTACAAGCTTTGTTTTTGCAGCAGGTGCCTCAAAAAAATTTTATTCTTTGCACACATATGACTTAAATATGATGCAAACCAAGCGTACTTGGTACGTGCACTTCTTTCTGGCGTAGGACGGATGGTATTGAAAATGGGCAAAATCGGACAATAACCGCCTCCCATATAACGGTAATTTTCAGAAATATGAAAACTGCCATATTTTAGTAACTACGGAAGATAATTCACTCAAAATTGATATTTACAATAACTTTTAGACGAAAAATAAGAATGTTGTAAATTTTTGGAAAATGGGCGTAGCCCCGCCCACTTATGGTTACATGTGTATATCGTGGTAACCGCTGCACCAATTTCTTCCAAACTTGGCACAATTGTTGGCCTTAGTATAACATACGAAATTGCCGAAAATTTTTAAAATCGGACAATAACCACGCCCACATCCCATATAACGGTAATTTCGAGAAATACAAAATCTTCGATAAATCAGTAAATATTGAAGCTAATTTATTCAAAATTGATGATTGCAACAATTCTTTACCAAGAAATACGTTTATGACAAAATTTTGGAAAATGGGCGTAGCACCGCCCACTTGTGATCACATATATGTATCTCGCTAACCGTTCTAGCAATTTGTACCAAGCTCGGTATGGTTATTGTGCTTGCCACATAAAAGCAAAACATTGAAAAATATTGAAATCGGACTAAAATTACGGCCGCTTTTCATATAACGGTAAATTTCAGAAATGCTTGAAACTTCCATATTTTGAAATTTAAGGACGCTAATTTACTCAAAATTGATACACCCCGGCTTACCATGTAGCGGTAGCTTTCGGAAAGGTGAAACATATATTTAATACTTGCGCCGGGTATTTAATGTTCGGCTCCGCCCGAAGTTAGACTTTCTTACTTGTTTTTTTTTTTTTATTCTTGGACTAAGGATCCCGCGTTCAAAGGCTGGTTGTGTAAACACTTCAGGTTACAAGGCTTATTACAATGTTTGCAATTGCATATTAAAAGCCAAATCAGGAACGATCTCAAACCAGTTTACAATAGTGCATCTGCTGTTTTGCCAGAGTGCCAGGCCACTTGCAACACGCACGGTTGCAAAAGCACTATGTTCCTTCTTAGCAGAACGAAATTTAGCATTTTTGACAACCGACCACCTAACCAAATGTCTACACAAAAAAAAATACTAAAAATCAACGCGATTCTTTAGAAACTTAAAACTTGCACATTATTACCCTAGAATTTAATGGGCTATCAAACTGCATACTAAGAAAAATCTAAAAAATCTGAATAAAAACTTGAAAATCCAGCTGAGACTTTGCAGATTTTTTATAATTTTTGCACAAAGTTTGAAATGTGGATTTATATTGTGTTAGTTATATAATGAGCTAGGCTTTTATGAAAAAATAATAAACATTAAATAAACAAAAGAAAAACAGCCAAAATCAATCAAAATGCTGATGACTTAATCAGCTGATTACAAATGTATGTATAACATGATTTTTATGTTAACGATCTCAAACCAGTTTACAATAGCATCAAATTGTTGTCAACAGTAGTTGCTTGAGCTCATCTGCTGTTTTGCCGGAGTGTCAGGCCACTTGCTCACTTTGGTGAATACCACTAATGAATTTTAAATGTGCTCTCTTACGTATACAATAAAAGTTCGCATACATGGAAAAGACGTTTTTGGGTAGGAAATGACGTTTTTCAGACCAATAGGGACGTTTTCTCATGCCGAAAACCTGGCAACACTACTTGCATTATTTAACACACGCGGGATATAAGCTATCTTCTTTAATCAATATGTATTATTATTATTTTCTTTAATCTTAGATGTTTGCGTTTCAAATATTCCATTAAACTCTTGCACGGCATTAAAATTAAATACAGCAAAATGCATCTGAGAACCTAGTAAAATTCCATTAACGCTTATTAGAAATAAAAGCAGAAAATGTCAGTAAGAGATATATGTATATGTATATGTACACTTGTATGGTTAAAAATAGAACAAAAGTGACACGAGAATAATAGATACAATGCAGCGAACACTTGGGAATAGGGACACTTGAGTGGAGAGCCACAGTAAATTAGCTACATTAAAATCATAAAGGAAGAAAACGGAAGGTAATAAAAAAGGCAAGGCAAAGATGAAAAAAGTAATAAAATGACACTAAGCGCGTAAAGAAGCGAGAAATGGCTGAGGTTTATTATTTTCTCTGGATTAGGCGAGCAGCAGGATATACTTTTATTGTAATTGTTTTTTTTTTGTTTCTTGGTTGTTGTATTGCACAATGGTGCAAAAACGATTTGCTGCAGCTCCCCAGCGTGGAATTTAATTACATTGTGCAGAACTGATTTGATTTGAGTAGATTCTAGTTAATTCTGATGGGAGAGATTTTTAATGTTACCAGCATAGCATCTACATAAATATAAATAAAAACTCGGGAGCATGTAAACGAATTTGGCTTTATTTATTAGCGGATTTGTTTCCAAACTTGTACGAGTACTTTACATGTTTGCTAGCTTAAGATTTCTGACCAAACTTCAAGAAAGATGTTATTGTAAATTATATAACAAAAATATTGATAGCTTTTCGTTATTCTATAAGCCTAAAGACCCAAGAGTACATGTAGGAAAGTGGCATATAGCAGCTCTGACTGTCGGATGGCGAATCGTCTTTACACAAGGTTGTAGTCAGTGCTAATCTATCAGTTCAACCGTTTTGTTAGCATGACGGGGGTTGCACTCTTCCTATGTAGTTACTTTAGCCCTCAAATTTAGAAGAGATTGAAATAGATTCTGCCCCTTACCGGGAAAATTGTATTATCAAAAATTTCGCCCACTTCTTGATACCACACTTATAGGTACATCGGCAGCTATGAATTTTTGTAGAAATTCTTTTGTTGCATTTTTAACATAAAAATATCTTGTTACGAGCTCATAGGGTGCTTAGGAGGCTGATCCCGCTGTAGTTGGCGTGTATGGCGGAGTCACCTTTTTGTGGATTCGGCAGTCGTCGGGGCTTGCGTTCATCTGACCATATTCTGCATAAGAGTTGATGCATGCACCGTATCAACTCCTCGTCGCCGTGCTTGAATAGCTCCACTGGCAGGCCGTTAGCTCAAGCAGCTTTATTTTTTTTTTTTAACCGCGTAATTGCAATTCGTACCTAGTCATAAATATTCAGGTGGTGGGACATCGTCTCCGCCATCATCGACTGGGGGCTCGGATTCGTCTTCTACACTTCTTTCCGTGCTGCTACCGTTCATGCAATTAATTTTTATACTAAGTACCTATAAATAGTATGTAGTACACAATACTCATATCTGTAATAAGAAAACATTGAGAAATTTGTTCGGATTTTGAGGATTTTTCATTTGTTTTAGACGAATTTGGTCATTTTTTTTGGCAACACTGATGTAAGTATATATATGAATACGGCATACATAGTGTGGTTTTTGAGCACTTTATGACATTTATTCGTATCGGTTTCCATAGACTCAACATTTTGATATTAATGAAAGTGGGTTTGAAAACTAATATCATTGCCTTTCAACGAAAAATATTGCCATTGAGTCACGACTAATTTTAGACTTAAAAAAATATGTAAAAAATAGTGTTATTCGAAAAAACGTGCAAAAACGCCCGGACTTCTTCCAAAAAAACTTTTTTAATGATCTATGATACTAATTTTACGACGAGAAACACGATCCTACTCTTTCAAAAATGAAAAAAATTTAAACCCTCAATTTAAAAAAATCATAATGTGTTAATTCTTTTATGAATTTCGTGCAGCTGTAAATCCTTGTCACGATTTTATGTAACTCAAGAAACAAGTAAGTTGTAGTGCTATTCAATATTTTTGTAATTTGAGGCATTGTATACATTTTTAGGCCCGTTGGGAGCTAAATTATAACGATTTTATAGCCAAATCTTGGAATTGCATTCGACATTTTTTCTCGGGTTTAAAAAACTATTACACACAATTTTGAAATTGGGGTTTTAAATCGTTATAAAGGGTTCTCATAGACATTTACTCTAGATCTCAAATTAAAGTTATCGATGGGACTGCAACTTACTTGTTGTTAGAGTTATAAAAAAATCATGGCAGGGGTGCACAGCTCCAAGAAAACCATGCAATAAATCCTGCATTTCTTTTTTGAGGGGTTTACATTTTTTTCGTTTTTTTTTACAGTGGGATAGTGTTTCGCATAAACTGTTCAAAAAACACACTGTGCGTCATGCCCATGCACGCCAAACCGAATTTATTGGAGTGATGGCACCCCAAAAGCTCTCTCTAACTGCGGCCCTTTTGATTACCGCATCTCACACAAATATTACCTAATTACCCACACTCTAAAAAATCTTTGTTTAAATTTGCGCATATTAAGAGAGGTAATCAGTTCCTCTCTTAATTAATGCAAATTTACACACCGTGTTAATTAAATTAAACACTGCTTGTTTGCTTTTACCTACCATATGTGGAAGAAATGTCTGTTGAATTCTAAACACTTATAGCCGGATTCACCAGCAATTTAAATGGAAAATGATTTCTTATTGTCTGTAAATTTCCATATAAAAATCAAAAAATTAAAATAATTGCTTTCGTGAAATTGGCGGTTGATATTCACAATTTCACAGTTTACACATAAAATGTTTAAAATTTGCTTTAAAAATATTGTTTAAATCTACGCATTTATAGAGGGAACCAGTTTCCTATCCTAATGTGTGCAAACTTACACACCGCGTAATAAAATTAAACACTGTCTGCTTATTTTACCAACCATATTCGTCACGTAGAAAAAATTACACATAAAATGTTTAAAATTTAGTAAATATGAGCACCTAATTTTTTTATTATTAGTAGGAAATGTTTTTTTTTTTTAAATTTTTGCAATTCTAAACATTTCGTGTGTATATCTTGAGCATCTTATGCGTATATTTAGGGGTAAAACCATACAAGTAAGTACAAGTACATATTCGATACTTTTCGTTCGATACCAAGTAATTTTGGTATCGATACTTTTTAACCTACTACTGAATAGGTATCGGAAAACAAATACTCGCATCGAAACCAGATACTCATACCATGTTCGAACCGACATCGAAAACATGTTATCGTTGCTAAAACTGGTTTTCGAACTAAAACTTATGTTTTCGTCCATGTAAAATCTGTCAAACAAAAACCAGCTTTCGCTGAAAACTACTTGTAAACTCACCTTCCACTCATTAGAATCCGTGTCTGCACTAGTTTTTAGATATATTTATCGAAGTAGAAGTCATATTTTAACATCTTTAATATTCCAGTTCGGATTTATTGTTAATTGGCTGTCAAATTAAAATAAGAATAAAAGAAAAAGGCTTTTAATGAAAGAATTTAGTGAATTTAGTAGCAAAACTGTAAACCAAGGGTATTAAGAAATGGCAACGAAAACACTAAGAGCCGGCGTAAACAGCCTTCGTTTTCAAAGTGTTTTCGTTGTCGGTTCGAACATGGTAGACATAAGGAATATTTGGCTTCGGCAATTTTTCTTCACTCCGAATATGAAGCGCCTTGTTCTTTATGGCTGCTTAATTGCTACTGAAAACCGCGATAATGCGACAAACTCGATATAGTGCAAAGAATACAAGCTCCAATTGTTTCACCAAATTCGATGTAATGCCACGTATACACGGTCCAACTGTTCGAATAGAAGAGTGAACTGGTTGAATGTTCAGTATAGACGTTTCAACGCGATGTTAAGCTCACTGAGTAACTCTACGGGTTTAACGCTCGTTAGCACCGTGGGCAAAATGTAACGAAATATATACCCAGAATAGACTAGCGGAATATACTAAAATTAGTGGGAGTGTAGCTCTGTTATTGAAGAAAATGAGTGGGGTGCAAAGTGTTAGTCAAAAAAAATTCTTGGAACTGAAATATTCCAGAAGCTTTAAACGCCATCTTCGCATCTACATTTATTATTATTATTATTTATTAATTATAATTAAAATTACAATTAATAAGTCTTTAGAGCACTAGCTGCCAGGGCTTTCGGCTACCGTTAAAACAAAGAAAAATATTTGGTATTTCAAATTAAGTTATGGATACGTATAATTTTTAAAAAGTTAAAAATAAGATTGACATTTTGTTCGGTGGGATTAGTAAGGACTTCAAATGGGTTCCGGTTGTGGAACGTGAGGGTTCTTTGTGTGTTAAGAAGGGGACATTCTATGAGGATGTGGTTGACGCATCTATATATTTAGTATTTTAAATGCTTTTAAGAATGTCTTTTGGTAAAATTTAGTCCGTATAATTTTGTTTCTGTACTCTTCACTCTTCCAATCGTATGTGGAATTCAACCAGGTGAAGTAATAAGGATAAATTTAATATAATAAGGATAAATAAATATTTACAGCCTTAGCTCATAATTTTTGTACATATGTAATAGTATATTTCCACTGCACTGAAATCTCTTGAAAAAATTATATTCTTGGGAAGTACAACAAAAGAAAGTTTTTTCCCAGAAATATTTTATGAGCAAATTTATTAACTTTCTTGTAATGAATGAATGAATGAATTGTCTATGTTAAATACCACTGATCAGTAAACATATAGGTTTGAGTTCCCAGATAATTGCTAGCTTATGACATAAAATAACAAATTTAACTTATTTAGTTCATAAGGAATACCTTAATAGCCAAAAATATCGATATGAGTAGGTATCGATACTTTCGATCCGATATGGTATCGTTTCATCCCTACGTATATTTACACAGTTTCTGGTTAAAAAATAAACACTTTTCTGTGGTAGTTTTACATGCACTTTTTAGAGTGCATTCGAAAATGAATATATTTGTGGGACTGTAACTGCATACGCATATACTGTACTCGTGCGCTGCCTTGCAAGTGTATTTCGAGAATCCAAGTAAAGGTTTTTATTTGTACTAAATAGGGATGCAAGTCAAAAAAAGACATCGATGTTTTTTTTTCATTTGATGCATCGATGTTTCCGATGCAATCGCTACGCTAAATTTTCGTCGCCAAAATTTTCTAAATGAAAAGGATTCTGGCCTAAAACTATACAATATGGAAACAGAAGCAATATGTTATCGACCAAATCTGGGAGTATGTGCGCGTGTTGCATGTTATGAGGCGCGCCTGCTATTCTTTTCGAGATTTTTGGCGATCAGAATTAGCGATGGAGAATGTTGGAATCCGGCTGCAGGTCTGGCTACAAATGTTACTCTTCAGTTTTCTATAATGTCCGCTTTATATAATTCAACAGCCGGTCTACTTTTTTCCGACCATATTTTATGTCCAACATTTGAATGAAATTATTTTTAAAAAGTAAGTATCAGAGATTGTTCTTTCAGGTAATAATAAAGGTTTATGTAGACATTCAATTCTGTTTCAAGTGTTTTATTTAAAATTAAACCCCTAACAAGTTCAGCGTTCTATTGGACAATTGGACTACATATTTACATATATAAGTATTCACTAAATATTTGTTTAAGCTATTAAAATTAATCATAAAACAAATACAGAAGTTACCTTTAAGTAAAAGAAAATTTTCTCAACTGCGAGGCTAACTATGGTATGACAAATGTGTGTACTTTCATTATTCCTTCACCCCATTAAATGCACATAGACCATCAAATATGTATGTGTTCTACTTGTACAGGTAAATAACCTCTGCCTCAATGTCAAGCCAATGTATGTATTCAATTTATAAATAGTCAAAGCCATTGGTTACGAATTTTCTTTTTACCTAAGACAACGGGTACTTTGACATTCACATTTACCATGCAACATGACAAAAAAAATTGTTGTCTAATAATAACAGTATCGATTGAAAATTAGATTTGAGGTCAAATGGCATGCCACAAGTCAGACAAATTACATATTTATGAATTTATTTACAATGGGGAGCAAAACCGGAACAGTAATACATAATGTGAATTTTCTTGCGATATATTCGCAATATATTAAGACTTTTTTGTATCCTAATTTCGGATTTCACATTTCCAATGCTTATTTTATCATAAGGCCATAAAAACAGCAAAAGCGTTCTCCTGATGCATATCCATAGCACCTGAACGAATATTTCTGAAACTGAGAACGTTTAATTTAAGCCTGAGAGTTAAAATATTAATTAATATTAAATATTGGTCGGATAATGTTGCCGTTAGGGAAGAACTTGTAACTGTCCGCTTCAAAATAATACCAAACAAAATGTTTCTGGTTGTTAAAGCAGGCTTCCTCCTCTTTATCTTTGTACTGCAACAACTTGTTTCCATGTCTTACGTGCACTGGCAATCAAAAGTGAGTTCATGGTGTTTTTTGTTTAATATTTGCAATGTTTTTCAAGTTAAAGTTGGTTCGTGCTTTAATCGAAAACACATAAGTAAACATTTCAAACTTATACAGAACTTAGAAAAATTAAAAAAATGTTCGTCTAAATCAAGGAATGAAACCGATTCAAAATAACGTTCCGGTTTGGGTTTCGGTTTTGCCAAGTGTTTCGGTTTCGGTTTTGGTTTCGTTGTTCAAAATTTATTTCGGTTTTGGTTTCGGTTTCGTTCCGGTTTCGGTTTTTCACAGAAATTTTGTTAATATTATTTAAATCACAATGTCTTAAACGTTGAGGAAAGAAAATCGAAAATTACAGTTCACTGATAATATCAACACTAGGTTCTTTCCCTAACAATCGGGACCGGATTTGGCAATTAGAGAATAAGAGAAACACTTTCTTTCAAAAATGGAACAAAGTTCAGAAGTGCGGAAACGCAAAAACCCACATTTCGTGCCCACAAGTCGAGAAACAGCTGATTCGCGTTGTTCTTGTTTTTGTCACTTATACCATGTTCTGACCGACATCGGAAACATGTTTTCGTTGCTAAAACTTTTTTTTTCGATTATTTATCGAAGTGGAAGTCATATTTNTTTATTTATTATTTTTGTAAATTTCTGGAAACCGATTGAAACCTGTGATTGAAATGGTTTCGGTATCGTTCCTTTTCAGGTCAAGATAACGGTTACGGTTTCGGTTTCGGTTTTGAAAAACGAAACGGTTTTAAACGGTTACGGTTTCGGTTTGGGTTTCGGTTTCATTCCTTGGTCTAAATATAGAACATTTTAATCAGAATTTTTAGGAAAATTTTGAGTACGCAGATGGATCGGTTTTTAATTCTAGTAAAACAAGTGCAAGGTTTGATTGCCAGTGTAAGTTCCAGTTACTTGCATTATGGTAAAAAAAAACAGTACTTTTTCGTTTGAAACCAAAATTCATTGGTATTCCTTTACACTCCAATATGTGTAGCCTGGCAAATTGAATTTTTTTGTGGTCTCTTGACCTTGAAGACTGATGTTCGCCCTTTTACCGCTTGTTTAGATAACCATAAAGCGGACACTTGGCTGATATGATTTCTTTTTTTAATGCGTGAACTTTCTAACCGTTTTCCAAAGACTTGATTAAAAAATTTCAGGAAATTAAACAGAGCTCCTCTTTGAATTATAAAGTTCAGCAATTTCTAAGATGTGGCAAATCGGGAACAATGCATGTCCATTTTTATTTGGTAATTTTTTTCTGAGTTTCCATTTCTGAGCTTAAGTTAACGTTAAGTTAAACAACTGTAAGGGGAAGTGCAAATAAGAATTACCACAAAAATAATAAATTGAAAAAGTACATTACCTCAAATTTAACTTTCCGTTTTATTGTTCCGATTTTGCTCTTTACTGTACATATATTCGTACATATACATATATTTGGTTTAGACTTATGTAGGCCAGGTGGTTTAAGGCTATGTCGCAGGCAATGAAGAAATTCTTCAAATACCAGTTAATACCTAAAGCCACATTAGTCTATAAAATTAGATTAATGGTTTCAGAATACATAATTTGTTATCCTATACACATATTTAAGCCGCATGTCGTTAAAACGCCCGAAATTGAAATTTAAAAGCCTTTAAACTATTCCAAAAATTATTCAGAGTTATAAACGATCCGAGTGCCATATTTATCTAAATACGTGCAGCCATTTCTGAATGAAAAAAGGTCTCGCATAGTGTCGGTTTTTAATAAAGGTCTGCGTCGGAATTCAATTTGCTTCACTGTGAAGTTTTCTTCAAATATGTAAACTACTCATACTCTAACAAAAAGGGTATGGAAGGAAGAGAAGTGAAGATATCGACCACTGTATACATAAAAAAAGTACTCAAACAAATTATGTTCCGAAAAAAAGAGGAACAAAAATCAGCAATACCAAGCTGTTAAACTTCCACAAAAAAGATGTTCCTTCACAAGTATTTTTTGAGTATTTTTGGAGTATTTTTGGAAGTTTTCGTTTAATGCTACCTAATGTTAATGTTAGAGCTGACTCTTATGTTAAATAACAAACATGGAGAAACAATGTAGCGCACTCCGAATATTTAGCGCAAAAAAAATTTAAAAAATTTTAAAAATGTTTGTCAAAGGTTTAAGATCCAACTTCTGCATTGCAAAGAAACTATTGAAGAGCATAAGTGTTGAGCTGACAATAATTGTAATAGGATATATACTATATTAAGGCGCATTAGCGCAACCAAGGGGTGGGTTTTGGGGTTTTGAGTCCTTTGTTAATTGTATGTAAATAAAGTGCAATTTATGCAACTTTAAAAGGCTTGAAAACTTTAAAAGTTTAGCGTTAGTCTGTTTTATTTAAATACTTATGTCGGGAGAAAATTTTGGGTGTAAAAAAAATTGTTTAGGCCCCGCTAAAACACATTTTTTGCTGCAACTTTCTTATTTGCTATCCGATTTTTAAAATTTGTATGTCAACGAAAAGGCCCCGCTCAGGACTATAATTTAGTAAAGCAGAGTCGTCATCGTTTTGTGAGAGCTTTAGATTTTTAGCATACAATTAAAAATGTAGGGATAGTATTTCCAAAATGAGTGAAGGCATAAATTAATACGGTATTGAAGGCCAATAAAGGCCAATTATAGTTCTGAGTGAGGCCCTTTCAGCGAAATAAAGATTCCAAAATTCGGATAAAAAATAAGAAAGTTATAGCAATAACCGCGAAATTTTCTCTCGACATAACCATAACAAAACCTACTGCTGGAAAACATATTTCGACTTCAACACTTTTAGGCTGAACTTTCAGAGGGTAGTCATAAGCCATTTGATGAACTTCTTCTACCAGCATGTCGGACGATTAGATTGATTTAAGAAATTATCTAACTTTTCCTTAAAACTATCTGTTTCGTTAACATTAGCGACGCTATGAGAAAATTCATCTAAATCTTCTTAAAAAAAATGCTCAGACTGTAATTTAAAAGTACAGTTTCAAGCTTTTTGTTAATTGCAGTCAAAACGGCATTTTACAAAAATCATACTTCAAAATTCATAAACAAGTTCTTACTATCAATTCGATATTTTAAAATTTTTTGGATCCTCAAAAACACCGGGATCCCGGGATTGGCATCCCTAGTACATACATATCAATGTGCGTTTTTATGTATGTATATAAATCCAAAATTGCCAAACACCCCAGCAGAGTGCGGTTTTCGTAGGTTTTTAGTACCCGGAAACGTACAGAAAACGCTTTCAATTTCCGTTAATTTTTCGTATCCCTTTAATTTGTTCAAACTGAACATTTTAAAACATGTATACGTATTCAGCAGGAGCAAGAAGCCCCGGGTTCAAATGCCGGCAGAGGCAATAAAAAGATTTGTTATTTTTAGTGTAACCCGGCACGACCAGACCCAATTCGGTACGAATTATGAGGGATTCCACCAAAAATATTTACTTTAACGAAAAAATTAAGCATAGATATTATTTTTTTACACAAGTCAAGGTTCATGATAAATTACTTCTTCAGAAAATAAGGGGCATACACTTATCATATTTTTTTAGAGCTTTTTATTATTTATTATTTTTTTAAAGCTTTTCATCCTTTCCAGTCATTACACTTAGAGTTTCAATTTGTAACAAAAACAAACGGTTTTCGAAGCATAATTATAGTAAACAGATGTCTAATATGCCGTTTTGTTATCAATTTTGTCCGAAAAAACCACTGTTTGTAAAAATGGTATAGATATCTTGAAAAGCAATATAATTCGATTGAAAAACTCTATTTCACTTCAGGAGATTCCCAATTATTTACTTAACATTTTTCTTCGTTGTAACTATATTATATTAGGTCCGCCAAAACCTCCAGAAAACGTCAGAAAATGCAATGGGGGATAAAAAAATCTGTAGTATTAAAAATTGGCTATATAAAGAATTGGGTATTGGTATTGGAAGTCTCCTGAAGAGAACCACGAACGAAAAGTATTGATTTTTAAGAAGTGTATACAGTTTCTATGAAAAGTTGTTTTCCCCCATATAAAATACATGGAAAACTTTGATCGCTTTGAGCGACCACTAAATATTTTTTGATTTCAAAATAAAAAATAGGGGTATATTTTTTCGATATAGAACACCCTATGGGGTGAGATAAGTGTTGCCAATTTGGGGCATTTCGCCCTTTTTTGGGATTTTATATGTATCTAAAAAGGGCGAATGAGTTTCTAGATACAAAAGTTGTTTTAAATTAATGTAAAATAATTAACAGCAAGTCTTTAGATAATATAGCGGTATACAGATATGGACCAATTTGAATATTTTTTAAAAGTCGGGACGTATAGGTGCCCCGATTTTTCATATTTGTACCGATTAAATCCCGATTTTCAGTGTTTTCTTTATTAATTTAACAAGAGTCTCCCTGTACTCTGGCCCAAAAACCATTTTTCGGAGCATTTTCAATGATCATTCCTAGCAAAAACACGATTAGCACAGAAATGAAAATGGAATCGAATTAGGTGATGGAAATCGCTTACTCTTTCGCTTCAAGAAGGCATTATTTTAAGATGGGCATGTCATTGGCCGTAAGCCCTTACCCCCAGCATTACCTTCGAACGAAGAGAGAATGCATGGATAAACAGAATCCAGAAAAGCGAACAAAGAATGCCTTACAGAGAAACTACTGTAGAATGCCTAGATAAGTACAACAAAGTGAAAACAAAAAATACATATTACATTACATCTATTAAAATTAATTAAAAAAAAAAGAATAAAGATACGCGTGTAGGGTGCTGCTTATTTCGAAAAATTTAGATATTTTTCTATGCTACTTAAGCGACCTAAAACGCACTTTACTTCTCAAAATGTTGCTCATCTTAAGAGGTATGGTACAAAGAAGAATGCTTTTTATTTACTTAACATTTGCTTTGGTTTGGCCACAAAAATGTAGGCGAAACCACAAATTTTTATTGCACATCATTAAGTGCTGACTAAAGACACCACAAACAGCCAAACACCCATAAGACAAGGGAAGGGAAATGGTATTTTTCGCGCTAAATTTGCCTGCAGCTGCAAAACGGAAGAATGGAGGTGAAATTGTGACGTTATTTAGAACGAACTTACACATTCACATTTTTGTATGCGTTTGTTATTAGACAAAAGCGCATCCTTTTTAGCTCATGCCTGCTTTACAATAACAACGAGTATTATGGAAATATATTGAGAGCAGTATACAAAGCCAACTGTAGCAAACACAAAAAATTTACATACAAAGTATTCACATAAAACTAGTTCATAAAGCAATTCACTTGAATAATAAGCTCAGCTGAGTCACGCGAGTAGTATGCACAGCAGTGTTCACGAACATAGCAGCGCGACGTATTGACAAGTTTTGACAATTTAATTTCCATTTATTTAATTTTAAGTATTTTTTATACCAATATCAAAGCCTCACACTTCTACTGACTCAAGATTTGCGTTGATTTTTGAGATTTTTTTTTCGTTAAAGGTGTTGCGCTTTTTCTTCCGTATATCTCACTAAAGCATGCTCAATTTTTTATATGGAAGAAAAAAACTATTTTCAAAATCCACGTACTAAAATTTAGTAGGCTATAAAATTTCATACCTAAAGTGTTTCTAAAAAATTCCGAATGCTGCTATTTTCGTGAACAATGTTGTATGCATTCGTTTTAATGGCAGACAATCCCCCGCCAACGATATACCGCTTATCGCAAATGGAAGTGAGGATGAATTTTCCACTGTCAGCGTTTTATTTGTTTGCAATGTTGTAGCGGCATGTTGCAAAGCGCCACCCACAAGTGTATAGCAACTTACTTATGTTGCGCAACATTTACTTTTTTAGCGCATTCATTCAGAAAATTTCCGCCAGCAGCTAAAAGCAGGGTGTCCAGATTGTTCAAAAATGGCGCAATTTCTGGAAAAAATCGACGAAACTCGCCCTATTTTTAACCGACTTCCAAAAAAGGAGGAGGTTATCAGTTCGTCGGAATATATATATATATTTTTTTTTTTTTTTTTTGTATGTTACCGCATAACTTTGGACCACGTCAACCGATTTCGATAATTCTTTTTGCATCGGAAAGGTAGTGGTCCCATACTAATCTGGTTAAGATCCGATCAGCGGATCATGAGATATATATATATATATATTTTTTTTTTTATGGGAGTTGAAGTCGGTTTTTTTTTGCTAAAAATTACTTGTTTTTATAAAATTCATGAAATCGACTTAAGAAATCTTTACATCTTGTTATGACATAATTTTTAAAACCAAAAACGAATATAATACATATATGTATTAACACATTTTCCAATAGGACTACGCAATAAATAAATTTATTATAACTCATATTAATTGATTAAAATTAAATAAAAAGTTATAATAAGGCGAGATCATATATTTCCCCAAATGAAGTTGCAGTTTCAAATTCAGCCGGAGTTGTCACAAATGGCCGTTTAATATTGGCAATGTTCGATGTGGTACAATAAAATCGATAATAATAAAAAGTATTGCCCAATCTGGACAATCTGGCTAAAAACTATAAAACGCGGTCTCAAATCTAAAGCAAACGTTGTTGGCACTTAAATAATTTTTTACATTTATGGTGCGGAAAATTTTAAAAGCTTTTCGTAAGTTAAATATCTCATCATAAGGAGGTTTTTATAAATAAGTACATAAATATAAATGGTATTGAAACACATTAAACTTATATGAATATGAGGATTTCGTTTTTAACCCACTTCAAAAAATGGAGGAAGTAGCTAATCGTTTGCATATACATATGCATAGTTCCCACTTGCTTCTTTTTTCTGTGTGCCAAAAAGTCTACCAAAATGTAAGAAAAAATACCAAAATATGTTTTACAAAAATTACCAAAATACAGCCCGGTTCACTTGAATAGGTACGCATATTTTCCTAGAGATCCAAA
This sequence comes from Rhagoletis zephyria, assembly GCF_001687245.7. NCBI lineage: Eukaryota > Metazoa > Arthropoda > Insecta > Diptera > Tephritidae > Rhagoletis > Rhagoletis zephyria. The sequence goes on from NW_016157552.1 coordinate 74,807, forward strand.
CTTATATCTGGACTTGTGGGCATCAGAGAAGTTTCTTTTTGACCACATTTTGAAGAATGATTAATTTCGAAGAAAAGTGGTGAAAATGAATCTTCTGTATATCTGACAAATACGCTTTGGCGATATATTTAATAAATCAATTTTTCGAGTTTTTTATGAACTATTTTATATTACTGGAACATAAGTACCTGTCTTAAAACAAATTTCAAATATTATGAAACTGAGTACTTTTTATTATTACTATGTATCATTTGAGGCAATAGAAGCGACCTACATATATATTAGGGAGCCCATCGAAAAATTTTTATTTTTTTTTTTATTTCAAGGTCTTACCCCCTAATTTCTTTTCTTTCTATGAGAAATATTATTGCCTAAAGAAAACATTTTTTCATAATGTTTAAAGTTTTGACCATCACTAATTTCCACAATTTCAAAATATGTAATACTATCTGAAATTAAATCTATTTTCAAATAAACTGATGGCGCATTTATTGCAATCACATAGAAATTCTCGCAGTTAGGCGACTTTTCTTAAATACGGCTTTAATTTATATTGTGTATATACCGGACTTTCAGATTTTTGGAGCAGTGTGGCTAAGTAATTAATCAATATTTATTCAAAATTGATATATAGTTATAATCGCTCTTTAGCAAAAAAAGTGTTTTTTTCAAGAAATTTTTCTGAAAGTTATGAACCAGTGTACCAAACTAGAAAAAAATAAACAATAAAGGTATATTTCGGCCAAAATGGCAACCGTGCATACAAGCACATGGGCTTATAAATAAAATAAACTTCGTTAACGACTGTCTGCAACCTTACAAATAAATGTTGCTTACATTTGCGCGCCGTTTTCAGTTTGCGATAAACACTCGACAGCGGAAGACGTGCTATATTTTAAGCTCATTGCTGAATTCTAATTCGATGCGAACGTGTTTGTAATTCGTAAATTAAAAGAATGCTTGTATTCTGATTACTCAGTCCAAATAAAAAATAAAGTGCGAATACGGAAATTGTATATAAAAATAAATTGATTGAGTTATAAATATATTCACGTCTTTCCGTATTTTTCGTGCATGTGCGTATTTGGAAATTAAATCTTCATTGACGTTTTTAGAAATACATAATTGCCTTTGTGTTTTTATTCAACTGAGTAACTAATAAGTGAGCTAAAAGTCCTTTGCAACAATTTTCTTATTCAAATGAAAAACTTTGAACCAAGTGCAATTAAATACTTCAATAACAATGAGAATTGTGTAATGATCTAAATTTGTAAGACTAGCTTTCACAAATCTTACCACAGTGTGGCTTAATACGTTTAATGATTTCTACCTACTACTTTTTGGCTTTTTATTTAATACGTAAACTTTTGATTTGCTCTTTAATGAAGTCCTTTTTATTTACTTTTCTGTTTCTTAAAAAAATGTCCAAGATATAAAACTTGTAAACAAAAATCTTTTTTGATACTTCTATTCTAACGCTCCTGACTTCGAGCAATTCTTCATTGAGACTAAATTCCGCATTTGAATTTTTTAAATATGGTATATTTTATTTACATATCTGCATAGAAAACCCCTAGCGTCTTTTATATTTATGTAAAATAAGCCGCATACACCGTCGTGATATTTTTTTATATTCCAAACAATTTTATGATAATTATGTAAACAGCTTAATCGTCATCAATATACATACATATGTATCTGCCGCGCATGTGCCCTTGAATAGCCAGAGCTCGAATTTTACTAAATTGAATGCCTACATACGTACATACATCTCTACGGTGACCATTCTTACCGATTAAATTACCGAGAAAATTGTCCCGCTGAATATTTTTTAAAAGTCGACACGTATAAGTGTCCCGATTTTTCATATTTGTACCGATTAAATCCCGATTTTAAGTGTTTTATTTTACATATGAATCAATGTTTCCAACATTTTTTAACAAACAATGCCGTGTCACCAAATCTATCAGAAGTCTCGAGTCTGTTTTTCCTGTTGATATTAGGAAATCATCATTTTTGCAAGTTTCCAATCCTGAGTTCTTTACCAAACCCTATCCGCTGGGCGGTACATGAGCAGATCTTATGATCGTTTGTCTCAGAGACGTCTCAGAGGACGCCCTCCTTGGTTAGCTCGTCAGCTATCTCATTGCCTTCCATGCCCTTGTGTCTTGGGACCCACGATTTCTTGCAAACATGGTAAAAAATATTTCCTTTGGCCAAATTTTTTTTAACTATTACCATCTAAAAGTGTGATATTTCACTATGCAAAGATTCTTAATTGCTTAGATTTCATATTCAACTGATGTTTTTAGCAGAAACTTAGATTCTTATAATATTTTGAGAAATGGGCGTGAAACTGCCCAATTTGTATAAAATGGATGTACCTCAGTAACGGCCAAATCGATCGCTCCCAAGTGTGGTGCATACATTGCCTTAAACAAGACGCGAAACATTTTTTAAATCGGACAATAGCCACGCCTTCTTTCTATATGGTGGCATTCCTCAGAAATGTTGTTATTAATTATATACATATGTATGTATGTGTACCTTAATATCCCATTAAAAACGTAAAAGACATACAATAATTTTCCATAATTTTTTTTTTTTAATTTACTTAAAATAATACTCTAAATTACTTGTGTGTAATTATATGAATTTCCGACAACGTACAGTCTAATTGAGAATTGATCGAACATTGGAGATAGCGCTGCCTTCCACATAACTCGAAGTATATAATATGTACTTATATGTATGTATATATGTATATATGCACGAATAAAATGTTTACAAGTGTATGCATGCACTCATGTATATATGTACATGTAGACATATTTTAAAAAACAATTAAACATTAGAAAGTCTCGCGAGAAACAGCTGCGCTTCTAAAAGTGAATCACAGTATCGCAGTTTTCGTATTTCTGAAAATTACCGTTATATGGGACGTAGGCGTGGTGTAACCGCAATTGTAGGTATCTTGGTAACGTTTTAGTTCATTCAGCTATTCAGGTATGAAATTTTGTAGAAATTCTGGCGTTGCATATTTCACGGGGAATTATTTTGTTACCTGCTTGTGAGAAGGAATGTTAAGAATGCGAATACGGTTTAAAATTTGACAGGATTTAACAAAATTTTTGTTACCAATCAGTGTTGCCACGGACAAATTTTTTTACCTACCAAAATTTCCCACTAAAACCTACCACCATTTTTTTTTTTGAGTTTTTAATTTTTTTCAATATCAAGTTTATAATAATTGAAGATAAAATAAAATGTAATAAAACTAAAGCAGCTGGTACAATAAAAACAAATTAACTGAGTAAACAATTCGTTTTTCTGTACAGGCTTATACAAATGTATGCCTCTTTACACAACATATTATTATTATTAGTATTACGTCAGGAATGCTCGCAATAGGATCTTCTGTGCTAAGCGCAGCCCCTTATGTGTACACACGTTGTCACAAGCGAAAATGAAGAAACCTGCAGTAAAAAGCCACCACCGAATTGTAAAAAAAAACGAACAAATGTAAACAAACGGCTAATGCCAAAATCGCTCTACTTTTTTCCTAAATTCGATTATAACGGGCTACTAATAAGAGTGCGTGATCTTGTATTTTTGTTGCATGCCGACCACTGGTGTACAGTATCAAAGAGCGCCCATGGCGTATGAGCAATAAGAGTTGCTTAACTGGTATGAGTTGGCTATTGTGTTTGAAATAAAGTTAAATGAAGGGAACTATTAATTAAAAGCACGCTGCTGTGGTATGCAAATAAACATCTTTTAATTTCATGCCACGTTGAAACGACAAGCCAATTAAACAAATATTAATGCGAGTGTCATTGTATGATAAGCGTTTGATGAAAATTGTCTATGTTTTATTGCGAATGGGTTACTAAGTAGTTAACCACTTACTACATACATACATACATACATATGTATGTGTGGGTAGCTGGGATAATTCTTTATTTGTATCTCCTTTTTAATTGTAGTTCATATTCACGTCAATTATACTAAGCATTTATAAGGATAAATTTAAATATATTTAGCGAAATTATGACGAGGCTAAATTAATAACACTGGATCACAAATTTTAGTTTGGTTTTTGTTCTCCAGACGCCACTATCTAATTTCTATATAGAATTACTCGGTGATTCCGAGAATCGAGTAAATTTTTTTTCTATGGACACGCTCTAGATATTTGCGATTTACCTTTATTCATCTTAAAACAAAAAGTGGTTCCACTTAATCGCGTATATCTTACGAACCAATTTAACAATCTTAATATAAAATACGGCAAATGAAAGCTAATGTATACATGACTTACCGACAGGGCTGATAGTTTCTGACAAAATAATTAATCATTCCAGTTTTTTTTTTATTTTTTATGAAAAAATTAAAAAAATCCAACTTTAACAGAAGAAAAATTAAAATAATAACAGGTTCTATGCCAGGTTTTTACATTTGTACTAAAGCCTGCTCTGTTGCAAAAAAATCAAGTTACTGATGAAGAAAATCGATGGATAAATACGAAATAATGAGTGGTCAAATAAAAATGCGCAAAGATTTTTTGTATGAAATATGAACAGAAAAGTGTGTTACTTGGGTTTACGTAGGCGTATGAGTAACTTTCTTTCCTGCTAATTTTTCATACAAAAAATCTTTGCGCATTTTTATTTGACCACTCATTATTTCGTATTTCTCCATCGATTTTCTTCATTAGTAATTTGATTTTTTTTTGTAACGGAACAGGCTTTAGTTTAAATACAAAAATTAACTCAATTTTCGGAATCACCGAGCTATTCTGCATAGGTATTGGATAGTGGCATCCATAGAACATTTTTGTTGTGAACCAGTGTAATCAGGGAACGGATTTCATGGAATTGCCTTTTTTCTGCTAAAGAGATAGAATATATTCGATTAAGAATGTCCACGATTTAACTATCCCTAATTCCATTTATACACATTTGAAGTTGCCTTTTTTAAGATATTTGCCTTTTTTGCCTTTTCTGTCTAAAAGGCCTGTATGCAAGCTCTCCAGAAAAGCAAAAAGTCCATATAAAATGACGTACAAGGTATTGCTACGAAAATTATCGTGTGTAAAATTTCCTTAATACTACGTCCAAATTGACGAGTTAAACATTTTAAATGGGCTTGAACCAGTTAAATGAACAAAACGTGTTTATAAACAGGTTAAATCGCATGCAATTGTTGTTGGAAAATTTAACCAGTTAAATCATTTAACTCAATCAGAAAGAGCCAAAAGCTTTCATTTGACATGCCAACGTTCAAAAAATTTATATTCTCAAAAATAATAAAAATGAAAAACTATCAAAAAATATCAAAATTGTATGCATGTCTGCTCACCAAAAGGCGGTATTCAGGTATTTCCCATCAGGTCTCATCGTACGCAGAGATAAATAGTGCATACATACTTAACATTTTGAAGTGTCGTAAGTAATACGTGTGCGTTAATATCATGGAGCAGACATTCACACAAAACAAATAGAAACACAAAAAATTTATTTTGAATATTTTTTTTTATTATTATTTGAAATCAAACAACCGTCAAAGTTAACTCCAAATGTTCAATGTGGACGATTGTGATTTACAAAAAGCTCTTTTTCATTTAACAAGTTAAATGGGGCCAATTTGAACGTAATATAAGGCAACGCTTTCTAGTACGGTTTTCTAAAGTTTTTTTTTTTTTTTTTTTTTTTGAAAAAAGAGTACAAGGTAACCCATGTTTGCAACTGAAATATATGCCCGTTATATTATTTCTTGAGAAATGAGTGAGGCAACAGGATGTGAAGTATCAGATTTCAAAATTCCTTGGAGAAAACACTCGAGATAATGGCAATTTTTTCTTGTCCGTTTTCTTGAGAGCTGCATACTGGCCTTTAATTGTAAAGGGCAAGGAAAAAGCCCTTATTCCTGATAATATAATGGTTTTAAACGTTCCATATTTAAATTGGGCGCCACTTGTATCAACTGACGTCGAGCGCACGTTGAGTACATTCAAGGCTTTTCTTCGTGAAAATCGAATGAAAATGCTGCCAGAAAACTTCCAAAATGCATCTGGTGAGAAAATAGTCAAATATGTATCAAAATTTTACGGTTTTTGTCTTTTTTTAGTGCCTTTTTTTCCTTTTTTGTGATTTTTAGTGCATTTTTTATAGATTTTTAGGTCCTAAAAATCCGTTCCTTGTTAATAAGAATCCTTCATTTGTAGGTTTTTTTCTATGGCTTCTCATTGTTGTTGTCGTTGTTCCTTTGAAATATCGACCAACCAGCTGCCAGCTGTTTTTGCAATTTTTCGATTTCGATCAAAAATTTCATCGCACTTACTACACCCAGACAGTCTAATATAATACAGTAGCCATTTCAAGATAAAATAAGACACATTAAAAACAGCAGCGTTGAGTGGAAAAACAAACTCAAACACTTAAAGTGAGTCGTTTGTCCTCTGTTTACCCTCATTGTCGTCGAGCTTATCAACTTTCCGCAGAAGTACGGAAGTTTGCGCATACACATATTAAAAACATGCGTACTGATACCTCATTCCCTACGTATGTATGTACATATTTAATAAGTACTTATATCTAAACATATATATATGTATACGTATTAGACCTCTGCATGAGTTCATTCAAACTTCTAGCCAAACAGAATACAGTAGATTTGAGTTTTCTGCTTCATATACAAAACACTCAGCGTTTTGAATTTTCTAATTTATGAATATACATTTTGTCTTAAATTTCCTTCAAATGGAAGAATGTGAATGAATGAATGAAAAAGATTCAAATCATTCAAACGCATTTTGGTTATAATTTTTTCTACAAACAAGTTTGTTCATATTTTAATAGAAGCGCAGCAATACATACATACATATGTATGTACTAAACTCCTGCGCAATTCCATTTAAACGGCCTAACAAGACATCCGATCGCCGCGCAAATACTTTCCCTCCTTTACTCTCATCGTTCGGGTCAAGTGTGAGTAAGCATAAACCAGTTTCTGCAAGCGTACGTAAACTACCGATCAATAGCAAGACGCGTAGAGTATTTACTTTGCCTCCGCAACTACTGCGAGTAAAAGGTATTTGACAGTAGAGTACTCTACTGGTAGTACTTGAGTATTTTCGAAGAAAACATACATTTGTGGCAAGAATGATAGAAGAATTTTCTGGATCGCGCATTTGTGGTATCTGAAAAAAACTAAGGACAGGAATGTAGTGGAGCGATGAAGAGAGCGACGAGCAAAACGTACTTTCTTACTGAAATGCTGATATACATACCTAAGTACATATGTATGTATGTGCATAGATACGTATGTGCATACATACATACCCTATACGGAAAATCTCTAGTTCTGAACTGGTGCGCTTCTAGTACATTTAGACCCAGTACTGGTTCGCGATAAATCGCTTTTGCATGCAAGCAACTGGCGAATTTAACATGGCGATGTCCTAGGAAGTGTCAATCGCCCCCCGCTGCATCCCTTTTTCGATAGTTCCGAACTAGTCCTAAATTTTATAGTTCCCAACCAGTTCTAAAATCGACATACGAAAGAAAAAAGTATCATGATTTTTCAGTCTCTTTGGTTCTTCCGTGTGTATCGCACACATTTTAAGTTATTTTGAAGAAAGAAATGTGTTTTCAATTTGAAATTAAATTTGTTTGAATGATTGTAAGAAATGTACGTTTACATACCTTTAGCTGTAGCTGAGTTTGCAGAGGTGCTCGCTGTTATTTCTTAGATTCCAGACGGTCCCAAGATGTTGAAATGTTAACACAAATTTTAGTTTTGTATTACCAAGCTATGAAAAAGCATCTGCGAAGCACAGAATAGAAGCGTATTTGAACGAAAAAGCCGCCGAACACTTATCTATGTAAAGTAAACAAGCCCCCCGCTGCATCCCTTATTCGATAGTTCCGAAATAGTTCTAAATTCGACAAATAGGATCTAGTTCGTTCTGAATCCATTTTTCTATAGTTCCGAACCATTTCTAAATTCAAC
>NW_016157552.1:82844-126548 GCF_001687245.7 Rhagoletis zephyria
TAAGTGTCCGCATATATTTTTTCTCGTCACTTGCTCTGTCGTTTCACTGCAGCAAAATCAAGTTGTGGAGAAAACCCTGACGATATACGTACAATTGAAACCATGGGTTTGAAGATAGCGCAAATTGATGTGAAAATTTCAATTTCATATTAAATATATTTATGTATGCATGTACATTAAAATGTAGATTCGATTTTAAAAAAATCGGATAAANGAAAGAAAAACTTTATCCGATTTTTTTAAATCGAAACTACAGTTTTACATATGTACATATGTACATTAAAGTGGTCCAAAAATGTATGTAAAAAAAATAAGGTCGGAATTTTAATGCCGGCACCCCCTAGGATTGTTCTATATCGAAAGAAATATATGCCTATTTTTTTATTTTGAAATCAAAAAATATTTAGGGGGTGCTCAAAGCGCTCAAAGTTTTACATGTATTTTATATGGAGAAAAAACCATTTTTCGTAGAAATGGTATAAAACTCTTAAAAATCAATATTTTTCAATCGGAAAGCTGTGGTTCTCTTCAGGAGACTTCCAGTATTAATATCCAATTGTTTATTTAACCATTTCTTATGATTAAAGATTTTTCCATTGCATTTTCTAGTGGTTTGGAGGACCTATAAAATATAGTTACTATGAAATAATGGTTAAAGAGACAATTGCGTATTATTACTGGGAATCTCCTGAAGATAAGAAAAGTTTTCCGATCGAAAAATATTGATTTTTAAGAGTTTTATACCATTTCTACGAAAAATGTTTTTTTCTCCATATAAAATACATGGAAAACTTTGAGCGCTTTGAGCACCCCCTAAATATTTTTTGATTTCAAAATAAAAAAATAGGGGTATATTTCTTTCGATATAGAACAATCCTAGGGGGTGCCGGCATTAAAAATCCGACCTTATTTTTTTTACATACATTTTTGGACCACTTTAATGTACATATGTACATATGTAAAACTGTAGTTTCGATTTAAAAAAATCGGATAAAGTTTTTCTTTCACCATTCATACACCTCTAATTTTAGTATTTATTAAACAAAAAACTCAATGAAATTCAAAAACTATCTCTTGTATTTAGTTTTACGCAATACCGATTTGAGCTGTCGCATAGTGTTATCAAAAAAAAAAGTTATCAATAGGTAGGTTCAGAAGGCGCAGCAGTTGAGCGCAACCGTTGCTAAACAAAAATCAGTGATCGTTATGCGTCTTTTGAACGACTTCATACATTAGCTGTCAAATTCAACTCTCAAAGGTACACACCAACATGTTGTCTCAAATGATCAGAAAAATATTACGATCATCTAACACGCAACTATTCAGTTGATCAGAAGTACGCAACAACGCGTTCAGAAGGTGCAATCGCACCAGTTACTGAGCTGTTGCACCTTCTGAACGTGCCCAATGAAAATTCGTTTCTCTTGAAATCAAGTTATATGGCTGCGTATGTATGTACATATGTACATATTTCGAAATATCGAGCAAAAGAATACTGCCTTTTTTTGCCTTTTGCCAAGTTTTGAATTTGAAAAAGCACCAAATTTTTATTGGTGCATTTTATGCACTTTATATGCATATATAATTTTATTGTAAGGTAGCCGATTCAAATTAATAAAAATTAATGTTTCTTGCACGTCGGTCGATTTCTTGTGGCGTGATTGCAGGTGCTGCCACATATTTGTTGTCGCTTATGATTGTCACTGTGCCATGATTTTGTTTAAATTCTTGTAAAGTTGCTTACCACACTTACGATTGCTATAAATTTTGAATCCATTTTTTTAGGATTTTCAAAGTAAAAACAAAAGCACGAAAAACGCACCAAGCACCAAACTCAATAATTTTCACGTTTTGAATACCCACTAAAGTTGGCAACAGTGAATGTAAACAAAAGTATTGTGTGACGTCAGCGAATGGGTGGATGCTGTCAAATCGACGAAGGGAGGGTTAGCGGTCCGCGATTGGCGCCACCTTCATTTTCTGCATCGTGATATAGTATTTAAAACAAAACGTCACAAAGATAATAATAATTTCCTTATCTTTTACTTCGGGCCTTAGTTGCTTTCTATAACACTATGCATTCATACCTTCATTTGTAATCTACCTACTACTTTAAAGTGGTAATTTGGTTTTTTATCTATTTCATTATTTGAACCGCAATATGACGTCACACTCGAATCAATCTAAAAAGTAATGAACAACAATTAGCGTAGATTTTCTGCAAGTTTGCCGTAGACAGGGCTTATACTTGTACATGCATAAACGTAGATGGGTAGAGGACATTTCATTAAGGTGACGCTTTTTTCGAGATGAAAATTAAAATAAGCAATCTCACAAAATACATGCCATTGTATAGGACGTATTTGATTAGTAAGCACTTGGATTCAATTAAATTTTAATACATATACAAAATAATACTTAGGAACTCCGCACATTACGCGCCTAATCAAAATAGAGTAATCGTTTCGTCATCCCGAAACAAATGCATGACGACTTGACTTCTACACACACATAACACATTTGTTGGCCGTTCTTTCGCAAATATTTCAGCACCGAAATATTGCATAAGACTATTTTCAAACAGGCCAATTAGCTGAGGCAATTAAGCTTTAAATTGCGGCATTAAGTTTGGTCAGCTGCGCAATTAGCGATACGAAATCAGCTGCTGGATTACCTACAGTGATGGAAAAAGTTGGTACAATCGTATCTTTATTTAGTTTGAAAGTACATTTGGAACGTAGCCAAATAACTTCTCAGGAAATCAGTTCTTATTTTTATTGACATCTCAACGCATTTTCTGGTGAGGGCAACTGGTCTAATAGCTTCCCTCTTTTGTAAAGGGGCATACAAATGATATAAAAGGGTGGTCAAAGTAGCGCAACTGTAGTTGATTTCGCCAGATAGACGGAAAATATATCCTTTTAAAACGTCAGATCGAAGAACTGGGAGGAGAGTGAGTCAGCTTTTCTACAACATAGTTTTGTCTCGAGCTGCTCGAAGAGATTCTTTTCATAGCCAAAATTTTGTTTAATGTGATTACAGAAGTTGATATGTTATCGATGGGAATCGTTATCCTCTTATTTTTTTATATAGAAATACGTATTTACTTGTAAGGTACATCTACTTTTAGGTAAAGTTTTACGCAAATTAGGTAAAATTTTATAGTTCAATTTTCCATCCCTGATGGAATATCAGCTGTAAAAGAGGACCAGAAACAAACAGCTGATTGCTCTTTGTTCAATAAACATACCGCCTAGTCAAAATTAAACATACCAATTAATTATTAATTGGCAATTAATAATTTCAATCAATGCTTAAATTGATGAAAAGGTTCTTAATTGCCAATTAGGCGCCTGTTTGAACATAGTTTGAACCCTTGTGGTTTAATATTATTTGCACAAGTTATAGCACGAAATCATTCATTTTCAATTGAAGGGGTTAGAATCAAAAGGATCTAAGTAGGTCTGATTTTGTGTTGAGATAATTAAGGTTAAAGTTGATTACTTACTGTAAATTCTGGGTAAATGCATTTAAAATTATTCTTGCCTAAATGAATGCAGGTTAACTAACTAATTTAAATGAATGTTACTCTTTGTCTCCAAATAAACGCTATATTTAACTATACAAATATGGGTATAACTTATATTTAAAAAAATTTCACTTAGACCCTTATGATTCTAACCCCTTCAATTATTTCATATTCAATTTACAAATAATTTTTATTTCCAACAGAAAAAATAAACAAATGCCGATTTCAAAACGACAAGCGCCTTACAATGTTGGGCGCTTCGACTCATGAAGCTTTTATAATTAGGCGAAAAAATGATTATGAATAATAATGTACAGAGCTTCATTGAAATGCTTGTGCTCGGCATAACAGCTTCATACTTTCGTATGCCGAAACGATTACACTACTATGATTAGGCGCTTAATGTGCGGAGTGCCTTATGATGCACTCAAGTAGGCTTTGTGATTGGGTGAAGGAGTGAACCGAGTATTGCAGCTTCTTTCGTTTCAGTATTCTTTCATTCCTCTCATGGAAAGTTCACGTTTTTAACAGGCCGAGTGGTTAACCATTTACTTTCTCTTCCTAACCCATCAGAAACTATTGAGAATAATCATGATCAAAAAAACCGACTACATTGCCAGCAGTGTTGATTTTCTAGGAATTTTTTTATGTCTAATTGTCAAAATTTAAGTTAACGGTTGTCTCTAATACCTTGTACTACGGATAACCGAAAATTGAAAATTCGATAAAATATTGAAGTTTATAGGGTAATTAGCACTTCCACTTCTTATTGTTAATACGGGTATCGAATTATACGTAGCCATAGAGCACATGTCAAAATCCTGTACTTTGTCGTAAGTCGTTTTGAAGGTAAACAAACATACATATGTACATACTTAGGTCAAGAATTATGGACCACATTAATGCGCATAAATAAGTAATCTACATATATAAATACATACATACATACTTGACAAAGATAGAATAATAGTATATACATATGAGTATGATGAAACTGTTGATGGAAATCAATTGATGTATACAAATGCAGAGCTCAAAATTTATGTTTCAAGTCAACATGTTAGTTTTTGGCACAAAGAAGAATGTAAGCGTAATACTCGTAAAATTGAAGGCGTGTTAAAAACATATCAGCAGTCAAAATGAATCTAGTAATAGAATTTGTATGAGAATGTGTTGCAGAAGACTTTTTAAAAGTGAAAAAAGAAACAGTTGTAAAAAAATTAAACTAAAAGAAAAAACCAAAAACTTTTTTACCAATAGCAGTTTTAAATTAAGGAGCTAAAATTGGGATAAAAGTGTTAAAAGCTCAAAGACATCTAAAAGTGTTTTGGAGCAAAATGACGTTGATATTAATGGGAATGCTGAAACTTTCCATGATCCTTGGCGGCACATTATTTGTTGTATCCAGGTAACTTAAAGTGTTTATATTTAGTTCCACATACATATCTACATAAGTATATAAATGTATTTGTTAATGTTAGTAGATACATATAAGCTAAGCCGAAAAATAATTAAAAGTTCTCAATCAGGTATCATTTTATTGGTGTAATATATTAGTGATATATCGCGTTGAAAAATTCCACCCTTCTCCGACTTCCATGTGAAATTTCGTAGCATTAATCAAGTAGACTGAAAGTGAAGTTACAGCGTCTTGAGTGAGAGTGAGTTTGTGTCGTCGGTACGAATATTGCCTAGAATTCAACTCCCGAAGGCGATAATTAAAGATACCATAAATGTAACTTAAGAGGAAACGTGGTGTTTTCAATACAGATCTACAGAGATTTCGTGCTACTACACCAACCGTTAATACACAATTCGACCTAACTATCGCTAACAAGGGATTGAATTAACGACGGCGGTGGGATTTATACAATTGTTACGGACCAAGGAATACCTGGCCTAAAACCTGTGTAACCGAATGGACGGACACGACTGGACCAATACCCAAAGTGAAAAATTTCGTTATATTTTACAACATATCGAGCCCTAACCGCCAAAATAACGTAAGCGACATTTTTTTCAAAATTTTCTTTTTGATGCAGAAATATTCCTAGAGCATCTAGATGCATTTCTGCATCAGAAAGAAAATTTTGAAAAAAATGTCGCTTACGTTATTTTGGCGGTTAGGGCTCGATATGTAATTTAGCCGAGACTTTCGTTGTTAATTTTTATTTTTTGGATTTGGCAGTTTAAAGAGATGTAAACTGCTACCACTCGACCTATTTATTTTCCATCAGTTTGAAATAACGAGGCATATTCCCTGAGAGAGAATTGAAGCTTTTCCCTGTTGCCTTTGATATAGACCTCAGATCCTGATCCTTTGTCAGTTTCGGAGCAATCAGTAAAAATTATAAAATGTTTAAACGCGGGCCCAGCACTGGGACCAAGCCAGCACCCGGTCTCAGGGAACTCAACGTTGCACTATTTGACTACAGCGGCCAAAAGTAGTAAAAACGGATTAGCGCATTCTGAAAAAGTAATTACGAAGATACATAGCAAAATATCCAGTTAACTCAAACCAAAAAGAGTTTTTGATAAAAATGCATATTTGCAATCATGATACGAGCTTAAAGTAGGAGCAATGCGAAAAAATAAATTTGTAAGAAAACATTTTTGATTTTGTCGCAAGTAATTTGAATTAATTTTTCCCACTGTGCGGATATATAAAAAGCCAATCTGATTGATGAACAGTTTTTGAATATATCTGTGGTCAAATATTGCTTTAAATTTTTATAAATCTTTTAAAATGTATAAAAAAGCTTACCTTGAAATTCTACATACTTTTGTGAGCGTATAATTTTTCCGATGCTTACTTTAAAAGGGATATTTAAAAAGGACCTAGGAAGTGAGCTAAATTATACTTAGGACAAGTACACATTAAATATGCATGTCATATCTGAAATAGTTCCAGCTGTGAGGAACTGCGATTTCAGCTTCTATTCATCCTTATATAGACCCCCCTCCTGTAAAATTTATTTAATTTTTATTGTAGAGCTGAAAGGAAAGACTCTGATATGTACATAAAATGAATAATATGCAATATAAAGTGGAAATTAAAGAAGGTATAGATAATAATGACTAGCAATCTATTAATCACAATCAACATTCAACAAAAAATGGACGCGAGATCCGTTTTCGATGGCAAGAGTCCTGCTTGCCTTAGCTCAGATTTTTTTGCATGAAATGTAGGTAAAACTGAAAGTTTCAGTGTAAATACAAATCCTGCACATAATTTAGTATGCAGGTATTGTAAATGTTTTCGTTTTGTCATTTTTAAAATTAAGAAATAGGAACTTCTTTAGAAATAAAATAAATGTGCCTGTTCATTTTCTCCAAAATCCATAAAATTTAGTACTTGGAGCCAAAAAAGTTGTGTAGGAGGTGGGCGCCGTAATAAGAAATTCTTTATTATCTTCCAAGTTGGAACATTTTGGCTTAAACGAGCAGGGCACACCGAATTTCATAAAAAAAAAATTTTTTTTTTATATATATTTTTTTTTTTGAATTTGTGCCTGTTTTTCTAGAATTACTGGACGATCATGTAAACCGATTTTGACGATCTTTCAGATTTAAGCTATTCTCGTTAAAACCAGCATATTCTCTGAATTTCATTAAAATCGGATAACATTTACTATTTCCGCCCACCAGAGCTGTGGGCGTAATAGCGCGTTGAATTCTACCATTTTCACATTTCTTCATTCCTAAGTGCCGAACAGCGCATATACGAAATTTCAGCGAATTTCTAGTACAATAGTAATTTTTGGCCGCAGCTTATATGGGGACGTTCCACTGTGCGTTGTAGTGTAGTACAAAGTCAATGGTGCCGTCATAGATCAAGCAATTTCCACCTCACTATACTTTTCTGTTCTTCCCCGGCGATAAATGCATTTGGAGGTCTTTTATTCAACGTGAGGCTTCCATAAGAGTTTATTATCTAGGATTACATCAAAATACTTTAATTCGGGAGAAATATGAATAATGAATCCTTTAAAAGCAGGGGGAACAAGGCTATCCAACCTTCTCCTTTTATTGAAGATCACAACACTATTTTTGGTTGGATGAGAGAGCAGCCTATTCTAACTGCACCAAGTGTCAATCATATTCAGTGAACTGAAGGAAAAATGCATGTAACGAGGCAAGCCACATTATCCACAGAGGCCTGGGATTATATATTAGGTGCCAAAGCTGGATCTTTGTACTTACAAATATTGCCAGGAGGTACTTTGTCTTGTCCTCGGTCATAGATAACTCAACCTATTTACCCACTTCTCTAAGCCACACAAACGTCCTTTTTTATTTATTTAATTATTTCAAGAAATAAATAATCTCAGCATTGGTTGAAATTACTTCCATTCAAATGTCAGATTCACTAAACGCCCAGACTAAATTAGAATATATTATGTTTTTACTTATAGAAGTAATTCTTAATATATGCTGTACAATATCAAACAAAACAAGAGTTTTAATTACAAAATAATTGCAACTTGCTGGCCTTGTCCGTGCCCAGCTTTATTCAAGTGCGCGAACCTTTGACGAAGTTCTTCCACCGCTCGCTGGAACTCTTCCAGGCTGTCTGCAACTTGGTTCGTATCATGTTGGGAATTTTCTTGATACTGAAATCGCTCGTCCTTTCGCTCGCCCTCCCCAGCAATGGCAGCATTCAACTCGGCCTCTGTACTCGTTGTAGAGGATTGAATGGACTCATTGCGCTTAGCTTCGCCTAGCAACACCTGACGGCGATATTGTGAAAAATCGCTGGTCCCTAAATGCATAGGGCGTGAAACTGGTGAAAATAACCCACCAGGCGCCAACGCCAACGACTCTGTGGTGGGCTGTTGTAAACCATGGTTAAAAGTGGCAAATGACGGTACACTGGGCGTTGGTGTTACATTAATGCCACCACGTACGCTATTCACCGGGATTAGTTCGCCATTTGCACCCACAACTATCAATGTATTCGGTGGATATTGCACATTATTTACACTGGGTGCAACCGGCCGAGAAGTTGTGGACAAAAAAGACGAAAATCTATTCGGATTAGACTGTACGGTATTTGGTGATGCCAATACGATTAGATTTTCCGTTGCCAAATCCTGTAAAGCTTGTAAATCTCCACTAAATATACGAAAACCACCACCGCCACCGCCACCTGGGAATAAAGAATTTAATTAAAATTACGCTGAAAATGCTGTGCGCGAAATGCTTACCGCCGCCATTAGCGCCACCGCCACCTATAAAAATTTAAATGGATTCAGTCAATAGTTTTTGGAAAGCATACCAATTGTTATTCACCTCCACCGCCTCCTCCAGCACCACCACCTCCGCCTCCACCACCATTAGTGCCATTAAAACCACCCCCACCGCCTCCTCCGCCACCACCACCACCGCCACCAACGGTATTCGTAAAGAAACCAGCACCTCCGCCTAAGAATGGCGGTGTAAACGGACATCCGCATATGCCAGGCGGTCCGGGGAGTCCTGGCGGTCCTGGAGGACCGCGTGCATGTTGATAATAGCCGCCATATGCTGGGTCTCCTGGTGGTCCGGGTGGGCCCATAGGGCCTGGCGCACCAGGTTCACAAGCACACTTCATCAACGAGGCACTGGTGCCTGACCAAACGGTTGCTGTAGGTGAAAAAGACGATTAATTCATGGCTTCACTTCGCTTCACTTGAATAGGCACATTATTTTTCTTCAAGTATCTTGGCTCTTGTTTTTATGCTGTCTTTTATCGAACGAAACGAAAAATACATACATATGTTGACTGTTTTATTTTATTTTTAATTTTTTGTTTTTGATTCACTTGAATAGGTGCGGTGACATTAACACAAGCAAAAGATTAGATTGGCCCAACATAGGTATACTATTCACTTTAATTGCATTATTTAATATTAGTTTTGGGTACTACCTACCTAATGCCAATCTATGGAAAAGAACCTATCCATGGGACTTTTCTAGAGTCTTTAAAAGTAATTCAAGAACATCTCACTCTTTGCCAAAGAAAAAGAAAGTCTACCAAACATCAAATGACTGTTGTAAAGTTTGCAAAGCAACTTATTCCAAAAAAAATTTCATTTAAGTTGGATCTCAAGTATTCCAAAATACGAAATCGCACTTAAGGCCGCCATACTCTATTCTTAAAGTGTAACTAAACAACGCTTCTTCTTTCTAAACTCGTCAAATAATTACGTTTAAGCTATTAAAACTAAAACTTTTCGCAAACACGCGGCACTTCCTATTCGTCCTTCCAAGACATGTTAGCGTATAAAATTCCAGTCGATCTTGTGTAATTTCCATATATCCATTGGTTCCATGTCATTTTTGTTTTTCATACTATGCTGAGCACCAGCTCCAGATAATTTTGTCCTTGATCCTTGGTTCTAAAACTTGCAAGTATAGATTTATTAACTTTGTTTTAAACACACAAGGATGATACCTTTAAGTGGCGCATTTTTGAAGCACACTTATTGTATTGTTTAATAAAAAGCCACATAATAAACAAAATATCCAAAGTAGCTCTTCGTTTTCACCACATCTCTTATGAATCGACGATTCTTTAAAATTTAATTTAAATAAAGCTTCTATGATGCTTATAAGTTCGCGCGGTTTAAATATCTAAGTATGTATGTTTGTGCATAAATATGCGAGTAGCAAAGTTACTTACTGAAAATCGTCGCTATAAGACAAATCCATTTCATTTTGGCCGAATATGTCGTATTTTTACCAAATGACATCGCAGAATAATGTTAACGCGCTCAATATCTAATTAACTATGAAGAGCGCTCTCGTAGCGGTCGCTATTTATATAGAAGCACATGTAGTTTCTGACTAACGGATTTCAAATGTTACTTCCTACTAATGGACTTGCATATCCGTTAGAATGCAGTAAAATCGTTATGAGCCAAAGAGCGACTGCATATGGAATTTTTAAGCTGCTTATATAAAACTTTTATCAAACCCAAAGGCAAAAAATTAAAATTTTCATTTATAAGCAAATCATTCTAGAATCATTGCTAAAAGCCGTTAAAATTAACACCTTCGCCCGCTATGTCGGCAAAGTATTTTCCTACGCTCACGGAAGAATTGTCAAAACATTTGATGATGTACATAAATTGATCTACACCGGTTATGTGCATTTTTGAACCTAGAAAGTGACAACAACGAACTTAAATAAAGTCTTAATCGTTTGTTTATTTAAATTAGATCAATGTTCCCTTTATGTGGTTGAATAAGCGTGAACGTAAAAATAATATAAGAAAAATGTAAGAAGATCAGTGATCATAAACAAGCAACTGGTCAGAACTGTGAGTATGAAGTGGTGTGAACATTTTCACTCATCAACTAAATGCATTAGTAAAAGATTTTGTAGTGACTAAAGGTGTCCATTACTAATTGGCTATATGCATTCACGCACAGATATGTATATCTATAAGCATAGCAATCAACTCTTCTTTGTGGTAATATTGTCATTACTGAAGCCGTGAAAGATTCTTGATAACTATCTTTCGTTAACGGAAATACTTGCTTTTNATGTGGTTGAATAAGCGTGAACGTAAAAATAATATAAGAAAAATGTAAGAAGATCAGTGATCATAAACAAGAAACTGGTCAGAACTGTGAGTATGAAGTGGTGTGAACATTTTCACTCATCAACTAANTTTGATGATGTACATAAATTGATCTACACCGGTTATGTGCATTTTTGAACGTAGAAAGTGACAACAACGAACTTAAATAAAGTCTTAATCGTTTGTTTATTTAAATTAGATCGATTTTCCCTTTATGTGGTTGAATAAGCGTGAACGTAAAAATAATATAAGAAAAATGTAAGAAGATCAGTGATCATAAACAAGAAACTGGTCAGAACTGTGAGTATGAAGTGGTGTGAACATTTTCACTCATCAACTAAATGCATTAGTAAAAGATTTTGTAGTGACTAAAGGTGTCCATTACTAATTCACGCACAGATATATATCTATAAGCATAGCAATCAACTCTTCTTTGTGGTAATATTGTCATTACCGAAGCCGTGAAAGATTCTTGATAACTATCTTTCGTTAACGGAAATACTTGCTTTTGTTACATAGTTTCAAATTTAATGTGATGCGATCTTACGAGACCAAAAAATTTACAAATACATAATTCCGGTTTATCACACGCACTCGGTACGACTGAAATTGAGAGCAAATAAAATGCCTGCTACTATTAGAATAACAACAGCAAAATGAATAATAGAAACAGTGGAATTTTCCCGTACGTTTTGAATTTTACGCTTTTTAATTTAAAAAGTATTCTTCGTTAATGAATAACACACACTCTTTTACTTCAATTGGTCATTTTATTTATGTANGGTTTATCACACGCACTCGGTACGACTGAAATTGAGAGCAAATAAAATGCATACTACTATTAGAATAACAACAGTAAAATGAATAATAGAAACAGTGGAATTTTCCCGTACGTTTTGAATTTTACGCTTTTTAATTTAAAAAGTATTCTTCGTTAATGAATGGGACACACTCTTTTACTTCAATTGGTCATTTTATTTATGTTCATAGTGCATATGTATGAATTCAAACAATTAGTTCAATTAGTTTTACTCTATGGCATCCAATCAAAACTAGATGTCAATTAGACATCATCTTAATTTCAAGAAAATCACCTTTATTCAGAGATGCATCAAAAATTTTTTTGGGGGGGTTGTGAAAAAAAATTTTAATCCCATTGATAACACACAAATGTATGTATGTGATCCCGGTATTTTGGAGGTCCCGAAAATGCCCGGAATCTGCTTGCATTCATCCCGGGATTCCGAAAAATTTTAAGTATCGAATTGATTGTAAGAACTTGTTTATGAATTTTGAAGTATGATTTTTGTAAAATACCGTCTTGACTGCAATTAACAAACAGCTTGAAACTATACTTCTAAATTGCAGCCTGAACTTTTTTTTGAAAAGTTACATAATTTTTAAGAAAAAGTTACATAATTTTTTAAATCAATGTACACAAATTGAAAAAGTTATAATTTATACTTTGCTGTGTACGTAACATTTTAGTGCAATAATAACAACACCGGCAAGAAAAAAAGGTGTGTGGTTCTAACCAGACCCACCTAACTACATGTACATATTTCGACCCGGTGAATTTGAATCTGAGGTCCGTTTAACTCGTTCACCCTCGAAATTTCGAGTTAATTGCGAAAAAATGTCAAAAAACGCCATTTCTGTGAAGTAGAATAAACATGTTAATAGAATTTGTTTTTGTATATTTTTTTGTTTGTTTACTTTTTTTTTTATTAATCATTACTTTCAAAAGTACCTGGTATGTACATTGTTATTTGTGATGTATGCGTTCCTCAATGACATGGTTTTTTTAAATACAATTTAAAAAATGTATTACTTTTAGATTTGTCTGATTTAAAAATGTGTCAGTTTTGCAATCAGTATGGCCAGATATACAAACTTGCGAAATATGAAGAGAATTCGGGCCTGACTATAACAAGAGGGAGGCCTTTGATTTGCTTAACAGGTCAAGTACAAAAGTATTCACAATTTTTACGACCATCCCGAGGCACATGCCCCTAGGAAAACTTGAGGAAAGAATAGGATTTTCTTATAATAGAAATTGCTGCAACAATCAGCAAGAAGATAGCGAAGCATTTGAGACCCACGGCACTGATTTTAAAATGGCCGGTCTGAACGATATCGGGAAGGTCTGTAAAAATTTTGAGGGTGGGCGGGACTTTCCGACACTACCGATAAAACCCGTATGAAATAAGCACTTTTTATGTTTTACTGATACGAAAACGAACAGCAGGCAAAAAAAATTGGAAGATGCCAGATGTTTCATTATTTTTCTTAGTGATAGATTTCGGGACCCACGATACCTGCGGTACTATTGTGAAAAACGGCGGTATGGGCGAATTCGAGACTTAAAACTGGAATTTCGGATGGGCGGGATCGGGATTGAATATTTAGTGCCGTGCTCATCTCTAATAGTGTACTAATTAGCAGAGGTACAATAAGCGGGGAAGGTAAATTCACCAGCATATCCAGATAGCTCGACCAAACAATATAGAATTTACCTAGACAAAATATTTCCCGAGAGAAGTGCATCAAAATGGCGTAAAACCGCTAATTGTATGCTAGTTAGCTACTTAGAAGAATTCATATTACACAGGTCTTCAGCCAAAAAAGCAAACAACACCATATATACATACGGTGACCATAAATATGGATTCAAAATGAAGGACAATTTTTCAAAAATGTGCTTTCATATATTTACGTAGTATAAAAATATCAAAAGAGTATTTATGATTCTAAATTCTTAATACATTTTAAACTTTAAAAATGAATCACGTTTTCTTCATTGATATTAATCTTTTTTTACATGAATATTTATAAAAGTATAGTAAAACATATTATAATTACAATAGCTTACACGAAAAGTGAAAATCTTTAAAAGATTATTTTATAGGCAAATTTTGAGTCGTTCAAAACGAAAACAATACCCTTTTTTTTGTTTTTTGTACTTTTCGCAGTTATTTGTCAAAAATCGACGTCATGAATCGACGTAAACGACGAGTTACAAAGGTATTTATGTGCCCTTTACAAAGATATATAATTTGTACGGATTGCACTTCATTGCATTTACATTTCTAATCCGATTTTCAATATCTTTGGGTCAAAATTTACTGTAATGATATATCTTCTTTATCGAATTTTTAAACTAATGGAAAAAATAATCAAATAAAACTGCGTATTTGATTGAAAATCTCACTTTTTTCGACTTTGACGACAAAATGCAAATGGTCGCCTGTAGCACTAATAATTTTCATTGAAGTCGCCACAAGTTATATATTTTGGTAAGAGGCACATCAATACCCTTCGAGATGTAAGTCGCTTACGTTGATTGGGAGATTTTTTCATGAGATATTGAAGAAAAGCTACGAAAAGTACCAAGAAACACTTTTTTGAAAAAATCCATCCATTGTCCGATAATTTTAAAGTAACGGATAAAATGCGGGACAAATGAGGGACACTTGGAAAAAAGCAGTACATTTCAGGGTTTTCAGGTTTGGAAAACTACGCAGGACCGACCTTTGAAAAACAGTACGGTCCTGCAAAAAACAGAACGGATGGTCACCGTATATACATAGTTCTAGGATTCGCTTCATACAGATTTGTATTTGTTGATGTATGCGCTGCGACCTGTAGGTCTATTGTGCCGCTTTGCTCCTTACAACACCTCGTTAATTCTTAACTCCCTTAGGAAATTCAATAGGTTGTTTGGTGATACTGAGTATAGTTTCTTTTGATTCCGGCTAAAATACGCGAGATATTTCTTCCGCTTTCTGTATACTGCATTCGGGAAGCAGGTGCTCAAAAATTTCAACAAATCCCGAGTTTGTATATGTGGCTTCTTAATCGCGGCACAAAAACTTGGTTCGCAATCTGGGCATGACTCACGTAACTTTGAAATGATAGTCGTTCAAACGATACTAACTAAACGATGTCGTCAAAACACTGATTCATGTATTTGTTTTCCTGTGTTAGTCGACTTGACGATATCGCACAAACGATCAAACATTTTTTGGTTTAAATGAAGCAATACAATCTCAACACGATATCGTCCAGACGATTGTCGTCATACGTGATTCATGCCCTTATGTTATTTCTTTAGCCTTCCGGACAAGCATGTGTCCATGTCGTTTAATTTTGGGTCAGAATAAATCAGTTGCCATAGTTCTGTAGCATTTTCCGTTGGCAGTGATGGCTACTCCAACGGTTTTTTCCAAAAAGTACAGACCAGCGACATATCCAAGCTAAATTTCAGAACAAACAGTAACTTTTTGGCGATGCATTGATATTCGGTGAGGCTTGTGTTAGTTGTCGTCTACTCATATATAACAATTAATTTAAAACTTTCAAATTAAAAATCATCTACTTACATACTTATAATCATTTGCCCTCTTCTTCCCCTATTACAGGAACGCTTACAGTCGAAGAGGTCTACAAAGATCGCGACCAATTCGCAGCGCTGGTGCGCGAGGTGGCCGCACCTGATGTCGGCCGCATGGGCATTGAAATACTCTCATTCACCATCAAAGATGTCTACGATGAGGTGCAATACTTGGCCTCGTTGGGCAAGGCGCAAACGGCGAGCGTTAAGCGCGATGCTGATGCGGGCGTGGCCGAAGCTAATCGTGACGCCGGCATACGCGAAGCAGAATGCGAGAAAAGCGCCATGGACGTGAAATACTCCACGGATACTAAAATCGAGGACAATTCCCGTATGTATAAGTTGCAGAAGGCTAACTTTGATCAAGAGATCAACACAGCGAAGGCTGAATCGCAATTGGCCTATGAACTGCAAGCAGCCAAGATACGCCAGAGAATACGTAACGAGGAGATACAAATCGAAGTAGTCGAACGACGTAAACAAATCGAAATCGAAGCACAGGAAGTGCAACGCAAGGAACGCGAACTGATGGGTACCGTTAAACTGCCAGCCGAAGCGGAGGCACATCGTGTGCAAACTATAGCACAGGGCAAACAGTGAGTGGGCGCAAACACTTTTGCGTTGAGTAAAAATTTCTATTCGATCATTATTTCACTTTTGTTTTTTTTTTCTAAAGATGCCAAACGATTGAGGCTGCCCGCGCTGAGGCCGAAAAAATACGTAAAATTGGTTCAGCTGAGGCTCACGCCATCGAATTGGTGGGCAAAGCGGAGGCTGAGCGCATGCGGATGAAGGCACATGTCTATAAACAATATGGCGATGCAGCCATTATGAACATTGTACTCGAGTCACTGCCTAAGGTGAGTGGAACTATGTGTATTATACTAGTATTTGTTTTAAGGGCTTTCAAGCTGTCATAAATTCTTACTGACCGAATTTTGAGTCAATCTTTTACTACGTTTATACGCATGCATAAGGCGCTTTAATTCATTTCGCCGCGATTCAAAACATATGTATAAACCAAGGTACATTGAACAGGTAGTATCAGTAGAGCAGCTGATTTGATTTATTTTCAAATTATTTGGTCTCGAAAATGTCAAATATTTTTAATNAATTCCAAATAATCGCATCAGTATTTAAAAGCTGATTAATAATAACCGTTCGTTTTCTTTGCCACGATTTTATAATGCCGAATAAAACTAGATTTTTATCACTTTCCATTATGTTAACTTATAAAATGTCAAATGAAAACAGCTTATTTTGTTTGCTTTTGAAGACGGTTACTTTGATGCCGATATAAAGCCGTAAGTATAAACACTAGAGCGAAATGTGTACGGTGTCAATGCGCTTTCAATTAAGTCGATTATTCTGTGCGTATAAACGTAGTATTTGTTTGAGGTATGTGAATGCTTTAATGTAAAACTCATAAAATGGTCTACTTTAGCTTTGCTAAATACCTCATAAATCTTTCACTGCTTCGGGAAAATGTAAATGTAGCTATATGTTTGCTCCACACGAGCCCGCGGGTGCCAAAATCAGCCCATAAAGCGTTCCTCACGCTAGAAAAATGGGCAATAGAGAGCGAATACCTCCCACTATTGGATCGTAAATATCTTCTTCTTCGTGCCCGAAACAACCCTTTTTTGAGGGCAGAAATGTGTAAGAAGTCAATTTGAAAGAACAGCTGTTGTTTGCTTGCATCCGAAAGCAAATTTTGTAAAATACAAAAATGGAAAATAGCACGAAACTTTCAGAAATGTAGGTATTTGCTAATTTTATTAGCCACATAAGATAGATACACATAAAATTATTGTTTAAAGCTGATTGGTTGACTTTTTGCACGAAATGTAGTTTTTTGCGTTCCTCACGCTCTGGGCACTTTTGGCACGTGTTGACACATTTTTGACACTTGTAAGAGAGTAGCTTATTTTTACGCTCTAATTACCGAAACAGCCCGGAAAGCATATGGAACAAACCTAATAAGTATTACATAAATAAGCGTCTGATGATGAAATTCAAAAAATTTTAAATCGGCGGCTAGCTTAACAGTAGACATGGGCTCCTTCCCCGTTCCCTTAGCTAGTTTTGAAAATAGAAATTCTACAATTATTGCATGACTATATTCTGCGAATTTGGGCCCTGGCAAATGCGCTAANAGCCCGGAAAGCATATGGAACAAACCTAATAAGTATTACATAAATAAGCGGCTGATGATGAAATTCAAAAAATTTTAAATGGGCGGCTAGCTTAACAGTAGACATGGGCTCCATCCCCGTTCCCTTAGCTAGTTTTGAAAATAGAAATTCTACAATTATTGCATGACTATATTCTGCGAATTCACGCCCTGGCAAATGCGCTAGAAACTCTTTAAAGGTATGACGATCTTTTTGGTCAGTGCCCCTGCAGACATCCGTGAATTTGACGGAATTTTTAATGCTGATTCAATGGTTTCAAGTGGGATATGCCTGGTAATACTGGTCCAACATGTGAAGCTCCAACCCTGCGAAGCTTACTAGAGATAACTCTCAGTAATTCTGCTTTTAATTTAACTAAAAAATGTTGTTCCTTGGTACGAAAAAGGCGTTGGGCAACGGTTTTACAGCAGATGGGAGTAAATTTAGAATGGCGGTATATCCGAATGACCTCTCCTCATGCTGGCAACAGCTCTGTTCTCGACTAAAGTTTCTATAGGTACCAAAACGAACAAAATGTTCAGTCACTAGTTTTTGAACAAGTTATATAGGTAGTCCTTAGACCACAAGAGCAGCGCTCCATATGCAAGCATCGGTCGGATCATAGCCGTGTATAAGTTATTCAATAGTCATGTCACGTTTAAAATTCCTTTCTGTTGCCCAGCATTATTTCAGCTGCGTAGGGGACCACCAAGGTTATCCTGCTCGCTTCTCAATCAACCTGCAAATGAGTTTGTTGTTCAGCATCACTTCAAAATATTTTGCTCTGTGTGATACATCCATATTGGTCATATTTGTGAAGAGCAGAAAGCACCTTTTCTACAGAAAGAATCGTACTACCTAATCTATGTACTTAAGTATTTCTTCCTCCCCAAGTGAAAATATTAACAATGCACTTTTCACTTGGTTTTTCACTTGGTATCAAGGTATTTCTGAATATTTTAAAACGATATTCAAAGCATGGCATTCGTGATCGAGTGATCATTTGGAATCAAAAAAAAAATTATAAATATGTAATTAAAATTATTAATTTCTCTGAATAACAGTTGGATTGATCAAACCCAAAATAGCATTTTTAATCGAATTTCATGGGATTGCGATGGCCATTTTTCATGTCCTGACCTGAATTAAAATTTCATCCTTTAATCTAGAACAGAGGTGGGCAGCTTCGACAGAGCATTTTTGTAGTGTGCGAGAAATTGATGTCACTGTGTGTGTGCGAACAAGTCGTGCGGTTGAATGAAGCTTTCGCTGCCTTCTAAAGCAGAGCGTGTATGTATACGCGAATATGCCCGCCGGGCAGGCGCCGCCCAGGTCTGGTCTAGAACAGTGCCCGCCAAAAAGAGAAAAGTCTTAAAATGAGAATGTATTAGTTATGAAACAAAAAATGAGAATGTGTTGGTGGTAATGCATGAAAAAAATTTCTGTGTTGTATTACTTATTATAAAAACTATGGTATGTTTTTTTTGCCGTTTTTTTTCATTGTGCGCTATTTTTTAGATCTAAACAACATAGAAACATATAATGAAAGTTAACGGCCCTAAGAAAGGAAAAAGTTGGTAAAATTTTGTATGTATTGTACAAAATTATTATTATTTTTTTATAATTTAAGTGTAGATTTCTGAGCAAAAAAGGCAACGTGCTTCGAGCACTCTGAATATTAAAAGAAAATTTCGTTGATTTCAAGTAGAAATAAAATAAAAATATATATATCTAATATACAATTATTTTAAAATTAGGTAAAACTTGACATTTAAGAACAATTTAAAATAACGATTAAACCAAAAGATAAATAACAAAACATATTGTATGTTTTAATTGAGGACTAGTCTGGTATTAAAAAAAAAACATAATTCACAAAGTTCTTTTAATATGAAGAAAAAGCACGACTTGGTACCATATACATACCTATTTCTAGGGGTGTATGTACGAAAAATTGTGTTATAAAATTTTTGAATGAATATTCATTCATTCTGCTCAGTGTACCTACTTTATTCAACAATAAGGGTCTGATTATGCATACTTCGCATAACTTCGCACAACCATTTGTACCAGTGCACTAAAAGTGTAACTTAAGAAAATGTGAAGCAAAATCTAAACTCAACAGATCGCTAAGTTTTTTAAAATTCTGCTAATTTCTGGGCAATGGAATACATACAAAATACATACAAAGTACATACGAAATTACAGTTTGAAGTTTATGCGAAGTTGTGCGAAGTTATGCGAAGTAAGCATAATCAGACCATAATGCGTCATCAACCTGCTTCGCCTATTGTTTGGATGCAACTAAATAAAATTTGTTGCTCTTCTACTCTTTCTGTTGACGTTCGGATTGTGTACGTGTAAGAAAGCGATTGTGTACATGTGAAAGGCCGAATATAGTTCGTTTCCCAGGAAAGTGTTTGGCGGGCACTGGTCTAGAACTACAAGTTGATGGAAAGAAAATAATTATATAGAGTATTTTTTATGGAACACTCTGGAACATTTATTTAGGGTTCCTTGTTTGCATATTTTCCATGACAGTTCAAGCTGGAAAACTCAATTTATTTGCTGGAATAAAGAAAGATTTTCAGTAAATCATGAATGCATTCTCATTATAATGTATATATAACTCCTTTTAGTTTCTCAGGAAGCAGTTAACTTTTTTAAATGATATTTAATTATGACCTCAAGTGTGTTCTAAAAATTTTCAATATCTGACATTCAGACTACTTCAATTTGCAGGGATTTCTTTACATATATTTTAACATGGCTTATATGTATGTAAATACTTATTTCTTTTTCAACTAATTCTTATTTCCCTTCATTTTGCCTTTAGATCGCAGCCGAAGTGGCTGCACCACTCGCCAAGACCGATGAGATCGTACTCATTGGCGGCAATGATAATCTAACAAACGATGTAACACGCCTAGTAGCACAATTACCGCCGTCAATAAATGCACTCACCGGCGTCGATCTATCGAAAGTGTTGTCGAAGATACCCGGAGCCAAGGCGTGAAATTCAATGCAACACTCCAGCATGCAAACACCACAAGATGCCAGATCGATGATGTTGATGACGTAAATATGAACCGTATATGGATTGATGATGATGGAAAATGCAAATTTAAAAAACAAAAATAAGTTAATATATAAAGGAATCAAAGGAATGAGATGTGGACCTTAGTAAAAGCCGTGTAAAGTTAAATAATGAGAAAATATAAAAAATTTAATTGAAACCAGACGCAATCACTAAAACCACAAATTACTAAAAAATAGGAATCAAATCTACAAAACAGTAACGTATGTAATTCAAAATTTAAAACACAAAATAACAAATGCAGCGTATTAAAAAAATTAACTAAAAAATTACAACTATTTTTAAGTGTAAAGTGTTGTAGTAGAAAACAATGAAGGCTTCACATAAAAATTAAAAGCAAAAACAGTAAAAGCGCAAACAGTCAACGACGTAGCGTAGACGTAGGTTGACGCAGACACGATCTAGCTTATGGGATTCGCGTGTTAACGAAAACTCACCACCGCATGGCGGTGACGTTGCCGTTGCTTCTCTCTCTCTCTATCAACAGTAAATTTTATATGCTGCTACGTGCGTCAACCTACGTTTACGCTACGTCGTTGACTAACTGAGCTTTAAAAGAAAAGAAGTAAATATTATATTTAATGAGTGAAAACGAAATACGAGGGACTCTAGCTTAAGCGCCTATTTTTCATAATTACTATGCATTTTTAACGCTATACTATTCTCTTTATTATAACACGACATTTGCAAACAAACATATTTAGACGTGCATACATACATAACAGTACATACATATATATGTACGTGTGTTTGTAGTATGTATGTGAATGCAGTTATAAAGTAAGGCAATGAATTTGGGAATATTTTAAAAAATATAAAAGATACGCAATAGTTATTTAAAAATACGTGTCCTTTGACGGAAGCAAATAACTGCCAAATTATATGTACATAGTATGTATGTGTGTACGTATGTTTATACATAGGTGCGTATAAATTATAAAGAAACTATACAAAACTCTATCTTCCGTTTAGCATAATACGTATATGTACATACAGCCTTGGCCATAAGTATTAGGCACCCAAAAAAACAGACCAAATATGTAATAATTTTTTCGTTTATCAAATTGAGGTATGGGATATTTATTAATAGTAAGTAAAAGTATTAAGAAGTCAATAAGAAAAACATTAATATTTAGTCAGTCCACTCTTAGAATGACCGTTATCAACATTTTAATTTTTCAATCAGAGTTTTCATAAAATTTTATCCTATACAGTTTTATAGCCCCATAAATTTTAGTAAAATAAACTGCATATTTGAAACGGCTAAGAATTCGCATTTATTTTCAACAATATTTTTTTTGCTGACGGTGTTCTGCACTTTCCACCATTTATAAAATTTTTCGAACATACAGTAGAATCCGGTTATAACGATTGCAAGGGATCGGTGAAAAAACATCGTACTAACCGGACGTCGCCCATACGAGTATTTACATGAAAAATCCTGTCAAGAGTCAGATTTACCAACTTTGGCAAGAGTTAAACATACTTTTCCTAAAATTAAATAACCGATCTATTGAAAAGTAGCCATTAAAACTTCCCCCGCTGCTTTTCCTGTGACATACGCCGACCTGAAAACAGTTAGGGCCAAATTCACAGTGCGTAGTTAACTCAGAATCGGCAGTTACCTTCAGATTTTTTGTACTGAAAACCTGTAGTTAACTTCCGATTATGAGTTAACTACGCACTGTGAATTTGGCCCTTAATGTTGTGATCGATTTTTTTTAGTTTTCGAGGCGTTCAATCGTTCTATTTGCTTCTTCGGTAATTGTGTTTTAGTGAAGACTTATTTGAACAAAAAACCTCTTTGGCAGGGACGAATAAGGTAAATTCTATTATCTAAAACTAAATTTAAATGAATCCCTTTTAATATGGCCTTCCTTTACAATTTGTATGTGCATTTTTAATAAAATTTTTAAGTATTGGTTGTTGTTGTTGTTGTAGCAGCTACAACAACCCCGCCCAGATCGGTTGATATCTCAGTCGTTGTCGTCGAGTTTCACTAACGGCAGCCCAAGAAGCGTGCAGCCTCTATGGGGTCGGTCCACAGGGACGACGCCGTTAGGGTTGTCGGGTTTTCCGGGCATGCGAAGAGATGTTTCGAGTCGTGAGCCTACTCAGGTAGGAGTTTAGCCTGCTGCAGTAGCC
Source organism: Rhagoletis zephyria (assembly GCF_001687245.7). Taxonomy (NCBI): domain Eukaryota; kingdom Metazoa; phylum Arthropoda; class Insecta; order Diptera; family Tephritidae; genus Rhagoletis; species Rhagoletis zephyria. Next base: position 105,751 of record NW_016157552.1, read on the forward strand.
AGAGCGAAGTTGGGCTATTGTTGTTCTGGTCTCCCGAGGCAGATGGAGCTCCGTCGCGTCAATGTCCGGTGTTTGTGTGCCTAGAACGGCATTCACAGGTCTACATAGAGTCTACATAACTCGAGACTGCGTCCCTGTGAATGCCGTTCAGGGCCTGTCTGTAAGCTGACGGGTCCAGAGGCTGCTTAATGAACCTCTGGACTTCGTCCGTCAGTTCATATAGATGCCTCCTGACCTGCCTTGGCGAGGGTTCCTCTGCAAGCAGCTGTCTATTTGGGTGGCCGCATCTGTGGCTCCCAACCAGAAACTGCTTGCAGAGCATCGTGTTGTGCTCCCTGATTGGGAGCATTTTCGCCTCATCGTGGAGGTGGTGTTCTGGTGACATCAGGAGGCATCCGGTCGCTGTCCTAAGTGCTGTGTTTTGTACTGTCTGTAGCTTCATCCACTGCGTCCTACTACACCATTTCCAGTTGTAAATGCGAAAGCGTCAATTGTAAATGAGAATAGTCATTTTTAAATGAGAAAGCGTCAATTGAAAATGAGAAACCGTCAATTGTAAATGAGAAAGCTATTCTCAATTACAAATGACGCTTTCTCATTTACAACTGACTATTCTCAATTCCAAAAGACGATTTCGCATTTTCATTTGAAGCTTTCTCATTTACAATTAACTACTCTCAATTACAAATGACGTTTTCTTATTTACAATTGACCTTTTCTCATTTACAATTGACTATTCTCAATTTCAAATGACGATATCGCATTTACAATTGATTATTCTCATTTCCAAATGACGCTTTCGCAATTTCATTTGACGCTTTCTTATTTACAACTGGAAATGGTGTAGTCCCCGGCGACCACACTGGTGCTGCGTAGTTTAAAACCGGCCGGCCTATTGCCTTGTATGTTGCCAGCAACGTTTCTTTGTCTTTGCCCCAAGTACTGCCGGTGTTTTTGTTCGCTTGTCAATACTTAGTTTTAGTACTGGATTATAGATTATGTTTTTGTTATTAAATAAAGTAAAAAAAAAATATGTTTGGTTTTTATGTAAATAAATATTATGTTCTTTTCTAGGGACTAGTATGGCACCACCTCTGGGGTACCACCTTTCCTTTAAAAAAAAAAGAATTATAGAAATCGGTTAACGTGGTCTAAAGTTCTGCGGTATCAAACAGTATCTAACATACATAAAAAAATAAAAAATTTTCCGATGAATTGATAACCTCCTCCTTTTTTAAGTCGGTTTAAAAATAGTTAATATACTCGAAATACGTTGCTTTATGTAATATGTAATATGTTGCTTTACTAAAAATAGCCAAACATATTTTTACCGGATTTTTCATGCGTCGTATAAACAGAACTTTTTTTTTTTTTTTTTTTTTATAATTCTGCTATAGGACATTTTTGCGCGCGTAGTTGCTCATCAGCAGGGAACGGATTTGTAGGACCTAAAACTGTATAAAAAATTCAAAATAGGCTGGAAAAGGCAAAATAAAATTGCGAAATAGGCACTAGAAATCGTAAAAAAGGCAAAAGAAGGCACTAAAAAAGCGTTGTAAAAAAATACAAAAACTGAATAGTAATCAAAAACTATATTTATTTTAGAAATGTTATTATCACTAGAACTAGTTTCATTATATGAAAAATTTGTGCTTTGACTATTTTCTCCTATCGAGTTTTTAACTCACAAAACTTTAATCTCTATAGTTGTAGTAACATTGAACCAAAAAATGCATTTTGAAGTTTTCTGGCAGGATTTTCATTCGATTCTCGCGAAGAAAAGCCTTGAATGTACTAAACGTGCGCTCGACATGAGTTGATACAAGTGGCGCCCAATTTAAATATGGAACCTTTGAAACTTTGATATTATCAGGAATAAGGGCTTTTTCCTCGCTATAATCACCTTTTTAAAGGTAGAAAAGGCAAAAAAAGGCAACATCAAATGTATTTATATGGAATCAGGAAAGCTAAATCGTGGACATTCTTAAACGAATATGCTCTATTTCTTAACAGAAAAAAGGCAATTTTCATAAAATCGTTTCCCTGCTCTCTGCTCATCAGTAATCACTCACCAGCTACCAAAACATTTCAACTACCGAGTGCACATTACTTAAATAAAAGTATTTTTGACGAGCAAGAATGCAATAGTTTACTTCAGGACAATCCAAAATTGACGCCTGTCGAAAATATTGGAATGAAAAAGACAAATGTCGCTGTGGCCTAACCATTATCCAGACCTGGCGCCATATGTGCCTTCGATGTTCAGGTACCGCATAACATGTCACAACATGTTGTGTGAAGCTTCTAATTTTCTGTGAATTTTTAAAACACTCGTCGTTTTAACTGGACAATTCATAAATTACGTCGCTTAAAGCGGAGTCGTCAAACAGATAAACTTTCATAGTAATTTGTATAAAAACCAAACTTGAGGTTGTGTTTATGTCGCTATAAGCGGTCGGTCGTTATTTGCCGAGTCGTTATAAACGGATTCTGCTGTACTTTGTATAGAAGCAAATGAGTAAGTCCCCTTTCAGACACGTCAAGTCTTGATTTTTCGCATTCTCTTTTGTGTTTTCTATTTGCTTCCAGACGCGTCAACTTTTATTGAATTCAAGTTCTTGGTTCTTTAAATGGGAAGCAACGAAAAGATCCAAAGAGACAAGAAATCTTAAAACGAATTGACGGTATGGAGGTATGTGTACTCTTCCCCTCTCTTCTCACCCCCTTCGCCTTGGAACGAGCAGACTTGAAAGCAAGACTTGACGTGTCTGAAATCTGACTAATAATATGCCTCCACTGTCAGATTTAATGAAGATTTAGCCCTATGACCAAATTTAACGTTAAATCTTTTGAGATTTATCATATAAAAATAGGCAGTAGATTTAATATAAATCTTAGTTAAATCTTCAATAATATTGATGAATAAATACAATTTGTTGGGTGTGGCAACCAAAAATTCATATGCCAGAAGTCAAATGGCATTTGTATTTTCAATATACAGTTGCGGAAATTGAAATCTAGCCTATTAAAAAGACATGCATTTTCGTATTTTTAGGCATATTTTTATATTTTGGTTCATTTTAAAGGCAAATATTAATATTTACATAACTTTGGTTGTAATTAATTAAGAAGATATTATTTTAAAAACTACAATTTCAGGAAATATTTTTTATGATAATATCATGCAGAGCCTTCTCCGCTTTCTAAAAATCTTTTACGCACTACGACATAAAATTCATAAACTTCGGTAATGGTTCTGCTTCGATAACATTGCACCAAACATCCTCTAGAACTCAATTCGACTCAAAAAAATGCATTGGCAGTCATATTTGCTAGCTAGGTCTTCATGATATGCCAAAGGCAGAGTTTATTTCCCCAACAGCTCTTTAAACATTTTTCTTTCCGCAAATATTATTCTATACCGTTTTGATAATTTTTGTTAAAATTGGGAGAATGATTCGGAATATGGTACCATTCGTTACATTTTCCAAAATATACATTNTGAGTAAGTCCCCTTTCAGACACGTCAAGTCTTGATTTTTCGCATTCTCTTTTGTGTTTTCTATTTGCTTCCAGACGCGTCAACTTTTATTGAATTCAAGTTCTTGGTTCTTTAAATGGGAAGCAACGAAAAGATCCAAAGAGACAAGAAATCTTAAAACGAATTGACGGTATGGAGGTATGTGTACTCTTCCCCTCTCTTCTCACCCCCTTCGCCTTGGAACGAGCAGACTTGAAAGCAAGACTTGACGTGTCTGAAATCTGACTAATAATATGCCTCCACTGTCAGATTTAATGAAGATTTAGCCCTATGACCAAATTTAACGTTAAATCTTTTGAGATTTATCATATAAAAATAGGCAGTAGATTTAATATAAATCTTAGTTAAATCTTCAATAATATTGATGAATAAATACAATTTGTTGGGTGTGGCAACCAAAAATTCATATGCCAGAAGTCAAATGGCATTTGTATTTTCAATATACAGTTGCGGAAATTGAAATCTAGCCTATTAAAAAGACATGCATTTTCGTATTTTTAGGCATATTTTTATATTTTGGTTCATTTTAAAGGCAAATATTAATATTTACATAACTTTGGTTGTAATTAATTAAGAAGATATTATTTTAAAAACTACAATTTCAGGAAATATTTTTTATGATAATATCATGCAGAGCCTTCTCCGCTTTCTAAAAATCTTTTACGCACTACGACATAAAATTCATAAACTTCGGTAATGGTTCTGCTTCGATAACATTGCACCAAACATCCTCTAGAACTCAATTCGACTCAAAAAAATGCATTGGCAGTCATATTTGCTAGCTAGGTCTTCATGATATGCCAAAGGCAGAGTTTATTTCCCCAACAGCTCTTTAAACATTTTTCTTTCCGCAAATATTATTCTATACCGTTTTGATAATTTTTGTTAAAATTGGGAGAATGATTCGGAATATGGTACCATTCGTTACATTTTCCAAAATATACATTATACATATTTACCACGAATAAGAAGCCAATAATATTAAGAATTCACATAATGAATTTCCGCTCCTGGTACCTTCCTTTTATCTGTGTGTATTTCAATGTCCGCAACTGTTTTTATAAAATCATACATAAGCAAACGTCAAATATTAATAAATATGAGCGTAAAACATATTTCTTTGTGGCAAAGGAGACGATTGTGGTTAAGCAACGGGATTTATTAAATCTTAACAGGTAAATCTCTCAGTGGAGACATACATATGTAGTATAACACCGTCAACAGAGAAAATTTTCAAAAATAAACCGGATTTTTTAGCAACTTCAAACTTCCAGTTTGTTGTACTAAAATGTGTGGGGCTATAAAACGGCAACTCTAAGGGCCGGTTACTCAATGTCTGGTTAACACTAATCTGCGGTTAAACATCATTATCGACGTCTTCGACTCCATGCATACAACAGGGAGTCGGTAACGTCGATAACTATGTTTAACCGGAGATTAGTGTTAACCAGACATTGAGTAACCGGCCCTAAAAGTTTCTGAATACTCTGATTAAAAAAAAAACAATTTTGATAACGTATGTACATATGTGTATGTCCTTTGGACTTGGACTGACCAAATATTAATGTTTTTCTTATTGATTTCTTAATACTTTAATAATTTACTAATAAGTAACCCATGCCTCAATTTGAAAAACGAAGAAATTATTGCATATTTCGGCTTCTTTTTGGTTGTTTTTGGGGTGGCTAATACCAAGGTTGGCCAAGGTTGTATATATGTATGTGTGTATGCAAGTATACACATATGTACATACATATATGCTTCTGTAGCTCTGTCTCTAAACACTATGGAGTTCCCTAAATTATAGTATATCCAGCCTAGCGCTAGATAATTTCAATGTGTGTGTAAACACATATTTTTTTTACTAAATAATGTCAAATAAAACTTTTATTATGGACACTTTGTATTTAAAGCACGTACAAAAAAATTCATAAAACTTGTATTAGCTATCTAATGACAAAAACAAGATCGATTTAGAAAATATTATCATTTGTCATGTGGTCAAAATACATGCAAAAGTGTCAAAGCTGTTGCAATGAGTGGGCTTGACTTTTAAAATTGGATGAAAATACTTTATTGGTACACATTCTCTTTAATAAGAAAATAAAGAAAGCAACTGTTAACATTTTTATAAAATAAATCTTTAAAAATTTTTTGAATCGCCCTCTTCCCTATTTAAGTAAAAACAAAGTTGGTAGTTAAAATTTTTCAAATATACACATTATATGGATGGTCCTCCGCAATAACGACACAATATTAAGTTTTAATTTTTTGTATTTTGAATTTTGAATTGTGTCGCTATTGCAGAGGACCATCGATATGTACAGATAAATAAAAATTCCATAAAATTAGTAGTTCCATGAGGTGGTTAGTGTAGCTTTTGTACAGTACATAAGTACACATTAAAATTTCCAGTACTTTTCAACCTTGAATGACCTTGCCATACAGTTACATAAAAATACACTTTAAAAAACTATAGTTCTGTAGCTCGTTTCTGTAACTTTTCTCTACCGATTATTTCTCTACTGGTAGAGAATATACGTCATTATCTACTACTGAATTCGCCTTGGTAGAGAATTGTTACAGAAACGAGCTACTGGACAATAAAAAAGAAAAACATTGACCATTTGGGGACAAATAACAAAGAAAGCAAATTGCGGCCGTCGAGCCTACGATATTGAGATGACTTATATTTGTATCCGAGACCGAATAAGCGTCGTCGAAATTTTTTTTTCTGCTCAATAAGATATTAATGGCAACTCAATAAATCAGCCTCATTGCGTAAGTCGTAAATTAGGCTAAATGGTACGACTCGACAACATTGACATTGTCTACTGTCGTGCTGAAATAAGTAAACGACGAAAATCGTCGAAAACTATGCAGTGCTGCTAAGTTTTTCCGTTTTAATGCGCTAGTCGAGTCGAAATTTTAGGCAATTACATGAAATTTTCTAAACGATTCGACTCTGGAAAAACGACTTACATTCGACACGACTCTCGCAATGAGGCCGAATATTTCAAGCTCAACGCTTTTTGAGATACGAGTATCCAGAATCATAGTAAAAACTGTTTGCACATTAGTGTTAAATCCATTTACTGTAACAAAAGCGTAACGAAATCAAAAGAGGTTGAATATCTAGTATCAGGTCAGAATTCCTGCTAAATTCTTGTAAATCCGCCTGGTAATAGCCTTATAGGAATTCACGAGCTGTCCTAAGCGTCAAAACGTCTTAGAGTCGTAATTTTTTTATTGCTAAAGACCAGTATGCAGCTCAAGAAAAGCAAAAACTCCATATAAAATGACGTACAAGAAATGGCAAGGAAATTTTCTTGAGTCAAATTTCCTTAAGGCAGTACGCAGTTCTTAAGGAATTTGCTACGCTTTCTACTACGGTTTTCTAAAGTTTTTGTGCAGCAGAAATATATGTCCGTTCCATTATTTCTTGAGGAAAGAGTGAGGCAACAGACTGTAAAGTGTCAAAAATGTAAAAATTCCTCAAACACACACGAAATAATGGCAAATTTTTTATTGGCCGTTTTCTTGAGGGCTGCATACTGGCCTTAAATAAAAATTTACAAGCTTTTAGATGACTCGCTGGCTATTATAAGCCCATAGCCTGCATAACACAATCAGTAACAAAAAAAAATTGCGAAAATGCGAAGAACAAAAATCTAAACCGAACTGAGTCCGTTTGCTGAAAAAAGAGCTTTTGAATATTCTCTGAAATCATGTTTTCCGGCACTTGAATCTCGCCAAACAATCATGTAATTAAAATCATATTTAACAAGACAACCCAAGTAGCAACAGTCCCAAAATTTTTTTTGGTCAAACTTTCATTCAATTATCCCCCAAAGTAAGCGTTTAAGTAAGAGTTGTGTTAGTGCAATACATACATATGTACATCCTATTCGTAAAGTAGTTAAATCATTTGCGAAACTATTTTTCAAACATTTACTTTTTATAAATTTAGTTGTAAATAAGAAAATATCATTTGCCATATCAAATAGTGTCATGCGAATTTATTTCCAATATTGGTTTTATATGTATTTATAATTAAAATTTTGTTTACTGTTTTGCTATTACTTTGTGTTGTTTATAATTATTTATATATATTATAAAATTATAAAATTTTTGTATGTACGTACTATGCATTCAAGATTTTTTTTACCAAGATTGATATTTACAATTTATTAACAAAAGTTTAGAGGGGTCGAATATCAGCCACTTTTTAAAACGAGTATTGGTTTCCATATTTTTAATGCTGTATGAACGAGCAAAATAAAAAGTAATATTATCGCTCAAGAGTAAAGGCCACGTCAGATAAAACTTTTTCTTCGCCTTGCGTGACATACATACCTACTTATGTATTTGCTTTCACAGCTAAGATGAAATGTACGAAAATGCACAAAACATGTCGCCTATTTTATTTCGCCCCAATTCAACACATCATGCAGAAATATAAAAACTAACAATATTACTGAATTTTTTTAAACTAAATTTACAAATTGTTTGCTGGAATTTGGTCCAAATCAACAAACTCAAACTAAATTTACTAAATTCACGGCGGTGTAAAAGTATTCTCAACGTGTTCATTGTGACATACATGTTTTCTACGTTTTACGATTTTCCAGCAAAGTTAGAAATGTTACGTAAATCGACAAAGCTTTATCTGACTCGCCGTCAATGGGCTGGCAATTAAGGAAAAATATTTATTATTCATCACTTATTTACATACATACATGCACATTGTCTACATAGTTGTGAATTATGTATTAGCAACATATTTAGGTATTCAAATTTTTGGATGTCAATAAAATTTCTTAATTGCATTTAATTGATATTTTTGCAAATTTTTAATACAAATATTGAGCAATAACAATAACAAATTCAAAAACAAATTATGAGTTTACAAACACGCAAATACAAAAACAGAAAAACATCTTAAGTGTCTTGTAATCTCTTTTGATATTTAAATGCTATTTTATGTTGGGAAAACTTTTAAGAAATAAGAAAAACTCAAATCTAAAATTATAAGTTACCCGCTACTTATATATATACATTAGGTTGCCCATCGAAAATGTTTTTTTTTTTTTTGGAAACTGCAATTTTATTCGTTTATATGAGAAATATTATTGCCTATTTTTATAGATTTTTTAAAGGTCATTTAGAGGTCGCCACCTGTTGATTTAGTTCAAAAAAATACGATTTTGTAGATTTAAGAGTTTTTGAATGACTGTTTTTGATTCGATTTTAACGATCGAATATGATCTGAAAAGAGAATATACATATAAGCCTTTAAAATAATCTATTGTTGGACAATAATACAACAATAACAATGTTTAAATAATCTATGTTGTTGTTGTTGTTTAGCAAAGAAGTGGTGTTTTAAGAAATTTTAAGAAAATGGGCATGGCACCGCCCACTTATATGATATATGCGTATCTCAAAAACTACTTGACCGATCTCGACCAAATTTGGTATACACATTGTGTTTAGCCTCCTTAAGACCCGTCTTGAATATTTTTGAAATCGGACGAAACCTACTCCCCATAAAATATAGTTAGCTTTGAGTTTTTTGAAATTACCGTTACGTTGGTGGAGCCCGTGGTTTTTGTCCAATTTAAATTTAGAACTCAATATGGCTGGCAAATTTGGTTGAGATCGGTCAATTAGTTTTAGAGATACACATATATGATATAAGTGGGCGGTGCCACCCCCATTTTCCTAAAATTTCGTGGAAAAACACTTCTTTGCTAGAGAGCGATTGTATATATCAATTTTGAATAAATATTGATGAATTCCTTAGCCCCACTGCTCAAAAAATCTGAAAGTCCGATACATACACAATATAAATTCAAGGCCGTATTTAAGAAAAGTCGCCTAACTTCGACAATTTTTATGCGATTACAATAAATGGGCTAAAGTTTATTTAAAAATATACTTAATTTAAGATAGTACTATATTTTTAAAATTGTGGAAATTATCGAAGGTCAAAATTACAAAAAATTTAGAGAAGTATGGATTTTTTTAAATTACCCGATAAAAAATTCCAACAAGCCAAGACCGGCAAGAGATTATTATATACCATGTTAAAGGCCTATATATCCTCTTCGCAGATCATATTCGATCTTTGAAATCTAATTAAAAATAGTCATTCAAAAACTCACAAATATAAAAAATCGTATTTTCTGACCGGAATCGACATGTCGCGAAAAATGTACAAAAATAGGCACAAATATATTTCTCATGAAAACTAAATAAATTAGGGGTAGGGTCTTAAAATTTCCAAAAAAAAATATTTTTGATGGGACCCCTAATATACAATATAGGAAGGAGTTAAAAAAAAAAACATATATCGATATGAATTAAAAACGTTTTGCAATTTCTGCTTTTATTCAGTCTGTCATTTCACACACATAAAAACTCTTAAAATGTTTTTACAATGCATATGTATTTATAAACACATTCAAAACAAGGTATATCGACAGCTGAATGGAAGATCACCTATCTCGGCTGCCGGTTCAAAAACGCCGTATCTCCGAAATTTTTTCAAGAATGCCCTATTTCAGAAATTGGCTGAAGAGTGGCCTATTTCAGAGTTTAATTGAATAACACCCTATTTCAGAATTTGTTTCAAAAACACCCTATATCAACATGTTTTTAATATAATTTCAGTTGAGATAAAGCGTTTTTGAACAAAATTCCGAGATGCGACGTTCTTCACCCAAATTCTCAAGTAGAGTATTATTGAGCCATTTTCTGAGATAGAGCGTTTTCGAACCGGCTGCCGAGATAGATCGATCTTCCACTCAGCCGTCGATATGCTCCGTTCAGCAAAGTTAAAAACCTTCGAAAACTTTTTATATAAATCCCTTATCAATATACATATTTAAGTAAATGTATACAAAATGTTTGCATACGCATATGGAATTCGCAACAACCTCTTTGTAGTACATAGATATTATAGAAGTGTTAAAGAACAATGATTACAAAGCGAAATACATAATTGTAAATTGTAATGTAATATTTTGTAAACTACATACACCATAAATGATAAATATAAATAAAATGTACTTTTGTGTATTGTAATATTTAAAGTATTTTTTTATTTTGCATTTAATTTTGGTGGATATTATCGACGTCATTTTTGTGAAATACCTTTTTGTGTCAGAAAATGTTCCTACTCCTTAAATTTCAGGCGATTTTGATCATTTTGGTGGTGCCCTTTTTATTAAATAGTTGCAAATCAATTGCCCAAACTTAACCCAAATTAAAGACTCTAGTTAAACTTAAGCTTCTGGTAAACGATAACGATAACAATAATAATTCTGACAATAGGAATTAAGGGAGTAAATATCCATTCTCATCACTAATTAGAGAATGAGAGTGAATTCCTATCCATGAGAATTATTCTCATCTTTTTCCAGAACCTTAAAGGCAGCAATCACATGGTTTTGCGATGGCGGTAGCTCCTGCAAAGATGACTATGGAACTATAGTAACAAACGTCCAGGGTACACTCTAGATATAAAAGGAACACTTCTAAACGCTTTTGAATGCCCGAAGAACCGAACCAATGTATAGGGACAAAGCTGACGAACTGTAAAATATTTCAGTGTTATTCCTATTTTACGTAGTTGTATTATTAGTTAAATATTTTAGTTAATTTTTGTAGTTTATTCGTCGAAAGTAAGCAATTGTTTAGTGCAGCCGGCCTTATATACATACGAGCCTCCAAGAAATCGCCTCATGGGAGAAAAGGCAGCAAAATTACTTTTTCTGAAATGTAATATGCCCCTTACGAACTTTGACTACTGGATTAAAGCACTTTATCAGCCCTATCACTGAATCCATCGTATTCAAATGTTAATTTTCAGCCATTCGAAATCAGCTGTTATGAAGTAAAAAAAGCTCTTGAGCAAAATTTTAAATTGTTTTATCGTGTTTTAAAACTTCTTAAACTAATATTTTGTTAAAATGGATACGGTAGCTGGTGCGATCGTCTTAATAGGAGAAAATGATCAAAGGAACAACTTAAAAATTCAAAGGAAAACTCTAAGAGATGCGAGTAGTCCACTTGAATTAGAAGAGGCTATGTAAGTAAAACAAACGTTTTTATTTCAAAGGATTTCATACCGTCACTAGACACGAATAAAGGCGCGAGCTCAAAAGTTGACCGCGAAACAAGGCGCATAAAAAAAAATTCAGCGATGAAAGACTCTTAACATAGTTGACGGCGAAGAAAGACGCGTTAAAATATTTGACGGCCAAGAAGGACGCGTAAACTTATTTTCGCGGTCAACTATGTTTGCGAGTGTAATAGTATGTACATTCCGTTAATAGTTTTTGGGGAATAGTGCTGAAGTGACAGTCCTTCGCCAAGTATAAATCTATGATTACGCGTCTTTCTTCGCCGTCAACTAGGTTAGGCGTCTTTCTTCGCCGAAGTTTTTCTTAAGCGCCTTTTCTCGTAAAATTTTTTTATGCGTCTTTTTTCGCCGTCGAAACCTAGCGCGCCTTTATTCGTGTCTAGTGACGATACGTTTTTTTTTCTTTCAAATGTAGGTTTTTAAAAAAATAAAGACTTAACAAGCTTCTTTCACATACACATGTATGTATGTATGTGCTCGGTGAATTACAGGAGGTTCAAGGAATGACTGTTGTCAACGTTGCTTGCTAGCAAAAGGCAGCTTTTAATACGGCTTTGAAAAAGATTATGATGCACTAATGGCTCAATCAATGTTTTCCGGTATTTTATAATCCACACTAGCAGTCCTGCAAGCACGTGGGTAAACCTGAATATTACAGACGAAGGAAAACAAAAATCCAGAAGTGATTTTTATACCAAGTATAGGCTTCCGGGTGTTATTTTGTGTGTGGATGGAACGCATATAAAAATCGTTTCACCGAAGAAGGACAAATTTCTTTTTTATAATCGGAAAGGTTTCTTCAGCATCAATGCCATGATTGTAGGTATATGCTTGCAGAAGCAAAACTCAAAATTTGTATAAATTTTTATTTCATTTTTAAAGATTTGTTACAATGAAATGCGAATCAGGTACGTCAATGCACAATACCCAGGATGTAATCACGATTCTCACATATAGAATGTGAGTAGTGAAAGGTTCTTTTGTGTGAAGAAATATTTAGCAGGCGAGAGGAATTGCCTAATATTAGGTACATACAAATTTACTATGGATACACGCATATGTTTTTATGATATTTATGATATTTTTCACAGGTGATGCCGGATATGCATTGTAGCCATGGTAAATGACTCTGTTTCGTTCATCACAATTAGGTAGCCCAGAAAGTGTATACAACAAAGCACACTCAAAAGCAAGGAATATAGTAGAAAGAACTATTGGAGTTTTGAAAAATCGTTTCAGATGTCTTTTAGGATCTCGTGAACTCCACTACGAACCCCCAAAAGTAAGCCAAATCGTGAACACTTTTATAATACACTAACTGTATCTTGCCACGCTTTGCTGTGGCATATTCCTGTCACATGGTTGATAAATGATTAACAAAACAAAGCATACGTTTCAGATAAGTTTGATTTTGCAATACTTGTGTGTAGGTATACAATATATTTCGTTTTTCCATTCTCTACGTAGATATCAAGGCTATCTGGTTTGCCCACACGCAACATAGATTTGTCCATGTGAGAAGCCATCAAGGTTGACCTTGAGCATTACTGATTGTGATTCCGTATGCCAATCGAATTGGGATTTGCCATATTTTAAATAGAAATGGTGTATCGGTCGGATTCATGAGAAGTCTTCACCTTTTAAAGGCCACGTTACAATCTTTGCTTTCACTACCTTGTTCATCAATTTCTTAACTGCGATACGCTTGCCGTGCAGAGTTTTGGCTGATTAATATTCCGCAACATGATAATTGCCACACCTATTTTCAATTTCAGTATGTTGGGTAATGCCTGGAAGGTCAATCGGGTTCAAAAATTCCGTTGGATAATTAACTGCTCCATTTATTTCCACAACGGTGTTTATCGACGTATGTACATATACATATATTATTTCATCACTTTGAATGCTGGATTGAAAAACATTATTGAGTTGATAGACATCCTTATTCTTTGCGGCAAGAATAGCTCGTTCACTCAGCCAATCGCGATTCCTATAATTAATTTAAATATCCGGAAACATTCTTTCGATCAGTTCTTCCTTCGATGTTTGTAAGTTACAAAAATTATCAGGCAATACAATTCGTTCCAATCTCTCATTGACTGGCAGCTTTCCGTTCCCTATGTTCAGTAATTGTCGCGAGAATACCTAGGCTGATTAATCGCCCTGTAGTTGGGCACGCATATTCGTAGTCAACTGCAATGTATGTATGTACGTCTTGCCAAAATGTTGAATATTTCAGGCAAGCATTTATCTCATCCGTTGGTGTGAATCGAGAAATTACAGGCAATGTTTACGTAAAATCTCCCGCGAGCAATATCAATGCATTCCCGAATCGTTGAACATTTCTACGCAAATCTCCCACCGATCGATCATGAACCTCAAGAGATTTTTTATGTGCCATCGTAATAAGTAATTTTCCCATACCGGATGTTCTAGAAATATTGCACGTGGGAGATTCGATGATTTGTATGTTCAATGCCAGCATAAGAGCTAAATGAGAAGTGTTTCCACCTGGTAACAATGTCGCAGATGTTCCAGACAAGAGCAAGCAAGCAAAGATACGGCTATATAATTTTTTAATCGGACCGTTGCCACAATCTTATAAGGAGAGTTCTCCTAGTTCCTCCTGGCGCATCCAAGAAGAAGGTAATTTATAATTTGCATCTTCTTATTTGGCGCTGTAACCGCATACACGATTTTAGCCGAGTTCGACAAAGCACGCTAGTCGCTTCTCTTTATGCCAACCTACGCCAATTGGAAATGCCACGTGAATCAAGTCCTTCTCCACTTGGTTTTTCCATTGCAGTGGGCACCTACCTCTTCCTCTGCTACCACCAGCGGATTGCGAGTCGAATAGTTTTCGACCTGGAACGCGGTTCCTATTCGAACGACACGGCGAAGCCAGCGGAGCCGCTGTAAAGCTTATACAGCTCATTGTTCCATCGTCTGCGGTACTCATCGTCGCCAACGCGTAGGGGCCTGTAAATCTTCCGTAAGATCTTTCTCTCGAAAACTCCAAGAGCCGCCTCATCGAATGTTGTCATTGTCCATTCTTCTGCGCCATATACCAGCATGGGCATGATGAGTGACTTATAGAGTGTGGTTTTTGTATGTCGAGAGAGAACTTTACTCCCGAATTCGCTACAGTAATTCGGCATGGGATTTCGATGCCGACAGTATTATCGGTGTTAGGCCCTTATTATGAGCTGCATTCGATTTTCGATCTTCGCTGGCTATAGAAGATCGAAGATCGAAGCTGCGTTGTAAGCGACAATATTATAATTTTGCAAAAATAAAAAGAAAACGTGTTTAATGACGCACATACATGAGCTCATTTGATTGCTTAACTTGCTCTTAAAGTACAACATATTTATGTAAAATGCACAATGTACATTAATATCGTTAAAGTTAAAGAAACTTGTTCTAAGAAAATTTTCGCTTACATCGTTATTCGCGGCGACCATTCAAATGTTAAGTGTAGCGTAGGGCAGCAACGTTCTGGTTTTCCGTGATTTGTTCCGATTTAACCCTTCGATTTGTGAGAAGGTCCCTAGGGACCTTTTCGTATTTCATGTGCCTATATCTTTTTGTTCAATGCATTTTTGAAAAGAATTTATACATGTATTCCAAGAATAAATTAAGCTGAATCGTTTAAAATAAGTTTCGAAGGGATACGGGATCACGTTCGAGTGTTATTGAGATTTCAACATATATAGTACGGGGATTAGTGACAAGGTCCCTAGGGACCTTGTACAATTTTAGAAGAAATAACAAGTTACTTGCATTTAAAAAAAAAAAGAATTTATACATGTATTCCAAGAATAAATTAAGCTGAATCGTTTAAAATAAGTTTCGAAGGGATACGGGATCACGTTCGAGTGTTATTGAGATTTCAACATATATAGTACGGGGATTAGTGACAAGGTCCCTAGGGACCTTGTACAATTTTAGAAGAAATAACAAGTTACTTGTCTTCATGTTTTGATTTTTTTTCACTTGTTCTTCAAATTATTTCATTCCTAATATATATGCAGGACGTTAATTTAATCAAAAGACAACATAAATACCACAGAAGTTGCACATGTACAGTCGAAACATCGAGCAACTCTTTGTAGGTCCCTAAGGACCTTCTCACGAGTCTAACGTCATCGGCACTGTCACTCATCGGAGGGTTAAACAAATTGTCTTGGTGTCCTGGTGTAAATTGTATCATCTAATTTTTAGCTGATTTTTGCTTTGATTTTGATTTTGAGATTTCTGTCATTATAGTCGAAAATCGATAATGAAACATTTTTTCTAACATGTTGAACAATATCTGGTGAGTTTACCTTCTTTCTGCTTAGTTTATTTGGTTAAAATCTAATTTTGTGTCTTCAGGAAAATTCCAAAAAAGTGCAAGTTTCTGTACATAATCTCAGGAGCTAAAATTTTTCCCAAAAGGCCTTTCTGAAAGTCCTTCCTTTTTTGTACGGAGTGGCACAAATTGAAGGGCTTCTGCTTTCGCTATTCAAAGAAGAGCTTGAAGAATGGCTTTTGTAGGACGTACTTCTGAAGGCATTTTGAATAACTTCTTTTACAGCAGTTTTTAGTTCATAAATGGTTCTCTTTTTTATAAAACAATCGCATTTCTGGCTAGTATTTTCAGGACAAAAGGATAAAGATTCAGCTAAGAACTTGTGTGAGCAAATCCAGTTTTTGGCAGCAAATGTCAGTTACGCGGTTGTGTAGAATGACGATACGCGGTTTTGTACTTTAAACGACGAAATAGGAAACCCCTTTCTAGGAAGCATGCAGGGAAGCACTTTTTTCAGTCCTTATTGGATAAATGTGTTCACATGTTTCGTTTTCATGACGTACGGCGGCGAGAATGTAAATAGGGAAGACACATTTTAGCAAGTTTTGCTATTTTTCTTTATTTAAAAAATTTTTATTATTGTTTTATGAAAATATAGCTTACTACCTAAACAAAACGCTGTAAATCAAAATTTCAAATCATCATCAACATTTAAAACTGTTTAATCAGATTTTTTTAATTTTTTTGAGTATGCAGTTTTTTAAATTTAATATAATAAAGTGAAAATTTAAAGTAGTTACGACCATCGTATATACTTACACGTAGTGAATCCTATGCCCCTTTTTGTCTATTCTCTTTCTAACAACGGATGTGCCTGCTAAACAGCGGACGTGCCTGCCAAACTGAAAAGCATGATGGCGGCCGTATTTGACAGGCACGTTCGACGATGCGAACGGGATTAGAATGAAAGAAATGGAAGATGGATGACATAAGATTGAAAGAATTATGAAATAGCAGAACGTCGAACCAAAACGAATTTCAAAAATATGACAATGCGAATGACGTCAAAATTAAAGAAATGCAAAACTGCGAAATATCGAAACAGATGACAGACACGTGTTCAAGGGTTTCGTGCAACAAAAAGTGTTGTTGGGTGCGCCATTCAATAATAAACAAATTTTAATATGGTTAAATACGTTTTTTATTAAGTTGAAAAAACTACATACTTCGCCAGCTAAAAAGTGTATACATAAATATATAGCATCTTGCTATAAGATTTATTTATAAAAAAGTTATATGCTTATGGTCTTATTCATAAAAAATAAAATAGATTCAAAGAGCTCTATACAGTGACATTTAAAAAAATCTATATGTTTACTTTTTAAGAATTTGGTTATAACATTTAACTTAACTTTTTGTGCACCCATCTGTTTTTCTGTTTGTTATTTTCAAATTTTTCTTTTCCTTAATACTCATTTGACTGAGTTTCAATTACACTCAGCAAAAATCAAAACATTTTATAAGAAATTTGTTGAGCGTTTTACAACGGTATTTAAAGCCTTTTGTGTTCAAATTGAAAAGATTTCCTCCTTCGCACACTTCTCTCATGCTTTTTTATCGTGCACTGAGAAAAGAGTTTAGTTACGTCAACTAAATATGTTTTTCTCAACACATGATTTAGTTATAGTCACATTACCAAATCATGTGTTGGTAGAAATATATTTGGCTGACTTTTTTCTGAGTGTGGTTATTATTCTGTTGACATCTAAATTGCCATACATTTTAAGTCGTTGCCAATACATTGTTTTCCGGCGTTTGCTCTGTGAACTTCACTACATTCATAAAAATATTACTAAATTTAGTTTCTAATTTTTTTCCATCTTGCTATTGCTGAATATAACAAAGGAATTAATAAATAATAAAAAGTTAGCTACAATTTTAGTGAATGGTTCTTGAAAATAATATTATTTTGTGGTTGAAATAACTTGATCGCCGGCAGGAACTGATCAACTTTTTTGCCAAACCAAAGCAGACGGGAAGGAAAAATAGTTGTTCATAACGATTTGCCTGAAGTATTGTTCTTGAAACGCGCCACTGATCACTAAATTTGTAAAAATCAATTTTTTTCACTAAATTGTTATATTTTTCTTCATTGTGGTAATTTTCCACATAATCACAGCAGCTGGCAGTCAAACTGAAACCAAAAGAGATAGCAGAACGTTTAGGGCGCAAAGTAAACGAAACCTCAGAAACTTTAAATTCACTAATACCTACTTCCGCAAAAATCACCTTTTCGCATTTTCCCTATTAAAAGTTAAAACATATATTTTTATCGGCTTATTCATAAAAAATAAAAATTTTAAAAAGCTTTTTAAATTGCCGTTTGTAAATATTTTTCAATTTGAACTTGCACGGGGCGCGTATCGGGAATAACGCTCCGGTGCAGGTGATAGCAAATGGAAATAAAAACCAAAGTGAAATATTTGTTTTCTAATATTTTGAATTTAATGTATTACACGTGTAAATAAGTGGGCGTGGCTACGCCCATTTTCCAAAAGTTTGTAAATGCATATGTTTTGCCTGAAAATGATTGTAAATATCAATTTTGAGTGAATAAGCTTCAGTAGTTACTAAAACATCGCAGTTTTCGTATTTGTGAAAACTACCGTTATATGGGAGGTAGGCGTGGTTATTGCCCGATTTTCCCCATTTTTAGTACCGTCCGTCCTACGCCGAAAAGAAGTAAACATACCAAGTTTCGTTAAGATATCTCACTTTTTACTCGAGTTATCGTGTGAACAGACGGACGGACAGCCAGTCAGCGCTTAATCGATTTCTTTTTTCATTCTGATCATTTATGTATACATTTGTCTATATCTGTCTCGATTGGTTTTGCCTGTTACAAACAACCGTTATGTGAGCAAAGTTATAATACCTTTGGGCACAAGTGCGCTCGGGTATAAAAACGACATGACATTCAAAGCGAAAGGTAATAGATGCGTTCGTTTAAAATCTCCAGTAAAAACCAACCAACAGCAAAATTCCGGCGAAATGTCACCAGGTCTCTCACAAGAGAAAAATATCCAAAACAGTACGCGAACAGAAAATTTGCAGAAACTTGCAAGTTAGACGAACGGCTGATATAATTTTTGTTTACATTAAAAAGTGTAAAATTTAAAACGTATGAAAACTCATCACAAAGTGGTATCCTGACACAGTTTATTGATTAAACAAATAACTACTTTCTTCTTACAAGTTTAATTAGTCGCATTTTGTAATTTTTAACTTCCAAACCATCAAATTCAATTCACCAGCTGTTTTTGATCAGCTGTTTTCCTGTTGGCAAAAATTTTTCCAGCAGAAACCAGCAGCTTCCCCTCAAAATGAAATGTCACTTTGCTCTCTCAATTTCCCCTCCTTTGCAAGTTTTTTGCGTACGTGAACGCAAACACCTGAAAGTTTTGGTTAAACATGAACAATTAACAGCTACGCGAACGCAACTAATATATGAAATAAAGGAAAAACAAGTTGAAGTTTAAAAGTTTGGTTCTCATGAGAGCAACGTTAAATAGCTTCTACCTGTATTTACTGCATTGAACCCACTGCACTGAACCCACTCGAAATGTCAAATCGAACAAATTTTCTACGATGAGTAGTTGGCGGGAGAGAATTGAAATATGCAGAAAATAAAAGAAAAAGCAAAAGCGAACCAATAAAATGTACACTGCCGGAACAAAGTATTGGCACAGCAAATTTTTCACAATATATGTAATAATTTTCATTCTAATATTTTTCCGCTGATTTCGTATAAATATATGGTTCACTCTACAACAAAAAAACATAAAAATATAATTCCTAAACTTTGTGCAAAAATCGCGAAAATTCAGCAAATTTTCATGAAAATTTGTATCTTTTTAATCAAAGTTTTTAGAATTTTTTTGAGTATGCAGATTCGTAGCCCTATCAATTTTATTATAATAAAGTGCAAGTTTTAAGTAGCTATCATAAATCAACGCAATTTTTAACTAACCCCGAACTCACATTTTTTTACTAGAATTTAATGGGCTGCAAAACTGCATACTCAAAAAAATTCTAAAAAATCTGATTAAAATGTTGAAAATTTGGATGAAAATTTGATGAATTTTCGCAAGTTTTGCACAAAGTTTGGGAATTATATTTTTACGTGTTTTTGTTGTTGAATGAACCATATTTTTATACAATATTGGCGGAAAAATATTAGAATTAAAATTGTTGCATACATTTTGAAAAATTTGCTGTGCCAATACTTTGTTCCGGCAGTGTAAGTTAATTTTGATAAAATTAGCATATTTAGTAAAATTTATTCAAAATGTTTTTTAACAGGTCTAAAATTGTGACAACGCGACATTAGATTTGTTAGATAAAAATAAAAAAAAACTATGTGTGAATAAAATAACTTGATAAAGGAAATAAAAAGAATTTCAAATAGTTTAGTTGTTTATTTTGCTAATTAGATGAATATGAGTATCTTCTATCTATATATATAAAAATGTTGTGTTCGTATGTCACGGTCGTCAAAACTCGAGAATGGCTGAACCGATTTGAGTAATTTTTTTTGTATTGTTCAGTATAATATCAGAACCAATGATATCGCAAAAATTTGGGGGGCTGCCACCTATTTGAAAATTTTTAAACCCAATTATATTGATAAAATAAATGAATTATTACAATGTGCGTATCAAATTAAAGAGATTTAAGAAAGATAACTGTTGGAAATATTTTTGACGAGGGTTGCCACCTATTTGAAAATTTCAACTCAGTCAAATTGATAAAAT
>NW_016157552.1:126573-164771 GCF_001687245.7 Rhagoletis zephyria
CAAAGAGTCCGAACATTCGCGCGTTGGCACCCACGTCACTGTTGCCAGTTGTAATTTCGAAATAGTAGACAATTTCGTTTAGTTAGGAACCAGCATAAGGCCCCTATTATGAGTTACATTCGATCTTCGACTGTGGTCGAAAGTGCTGATCGAACGAATTTTCATTTGGTATTATGGCGCTCCTTCGATGAAGAATAGCGCTATTGTGAACTTCGCTCGTTTATGTTGTTCACAATAGTATATTTTTCAACGCTGAGAAGCTTTGTTTACAAATCGAGCAAACCAAATAGTGTGCTTATACATATCTTATGTAAATTTGTTCTAATTAAAATGAAGTAAAAAAGAAAGCAAGTTTATAAAAACGTAGTAAAATGAGTACAACGAGTTCTGGTTCAACAATTCGTCGGAGGATGAGAGCTAAGTAAACTGGCCAGGAGTAGCAAATGTTTAGTCTTTCGAATATATTTTGATATAAAATATATTTAAGAAATTTGTCTACAGATTCATTAAAAAGTTCCGGCCATCTAAAGAAGCGTTTGTGAGCCAAATCTATTTAAAATATTTTAAAACTATCAACAGCGCTACGATTTTGTTCTCAGAGATCGCGCCAACAGAGTATTGGGATTTTCTTTCACAAGTAAAACCAGCCTTTCGAGCTTGTGTTTAGTATTCACGATGTTAGAACTGCATGAAATAAATAAAAATTGTTTAAAATTAGTGTCTAGCCGCCAAAATGTAAGAAAACATATACAAAATCATACATTTTTCACAATTTTCTAACACTTCGCTACACCATCGAAAGCAAAATTCTGTTCGACAGAAAATTCGATACTCAACGAAAATTTCGACACGCTTGCATAGCTCATAATACGAATTTCACTGTTTTGACTATATGGAGGCAGGTGGACGAGACATGGTCACAGTTGAAAAAAAAACCAGCTGGGCTTAGAGAGGGGAAAGTAAAACTTGACATTTCCAAAAAAATACTGAAATTAGTTTAGTTGTCTTTGGCGCTGAACCCATTAAATCGTGTTTCTTTTTCAACTGTAATCAGTTCGCTATCGTGGAATATTCAGGTGAAGGAATTTATTATTTGTTTGGTATTTTCCAATTTTTTTTTTTATCTAAACATTTGCTTTGAAATGTAGATGCTAAAGATCATTAGTAAAAAAAGGTTTGAGTACCGGTCAGGTCTTGAAATTAGGCGCATGTTTTAGATAATTGTATGTAGTTTTCGAGCATATAAATTGATCTTTTTGCGCGACTTTGCAAATATATTTAATTTTCGATTATCTTAATTGTCGAGTTTCAGCTTCTTTTTGCATAATTTCGCGAAAAGAATTTTTCAAACAATGGAAAAATCTCACCAAACATTGGAGGAAAAGGGAATATTTACACCTATGAAATTTTAAAGTGTTACCTCTGTTTTCTTAGAATGGAAAGCAGGAAACAAAAATTAACCAAAATTTCATCACATTTAATGACTGGATCCACATTTTTTGTGAGTTTTGGACTTTATAGTGATCCACTCCTCGCCGTATTTTATATTTAGGGTTTTCTAATAAAAAGAGTACAAACTGAATTTCATAGAAATCGGATGAAATTTAATGTTTCCGCCCACAAGAGTGGAGGGCGTGGCAATTATTCCATCTTTACCAAATATCATAATTCCCTATTCCTAGTAAAATTAGAGCACATGTCATTATAGTCGAAACACTGTGAAACGTTATTCGCGGCGACCATTAATTTGTTCTGATTAATCATGTATGTATGTATGTACATATATCTATAGTAATTCCACTAGTAGTCATGATTGAAAAAAATTGCTGCTTTAATCGATTCAAGAATCCCAGGAAAATATTTTACCGCAGATGAATTGGAACAATGTAAAAGAACAATTTTCCAAATTTTTCGTAACACTCGCGATCCTAATGATGATGAAGATACTTTTGATGAACCAATTGTGTTATCGGATCCTAGTAACCTCTGGGAATCCCCGGCTAAATCTGCAAAGGATTTTACACGCAAAGCGACAACTAAAACTATTTTTCAAGTTGAAATAAACGAATATTTACAGCGTGGCGACGAATAACTGTTACCCTATTTTTTTTTTTAGAAATAAAGGGTCCTTTACAGATTTTGCAAAAAACGTATCTTATTGTTAATTTTCCACAGATTTTACTTAATTGGTTATTAAATTTTAATCCTTATTTACATTTGCCAGCAGTTGAAACTTTTTCAGTTGTATTTTTTCTTAGGCTATGTATAAAAAAAATACAAAAAAGAAAAAACTGTATAAGGTTGGCCGAATTAATGGCCGTCCTAGTCACCAGTTTCGAGTCAATTCGATTTGTGAGTATGAGGCCTTATGTTGAACAAAAGGAGGAGTATAAGGGACTTAAAATGGAGAAAATTTGGCTATGGTTACAGAATATATGGAATAAATTAACTGACGAAGACCTGCGTGCAAAATGAACTTTTCTCTCAAAGCTTACACTGCTGGAAAATGTAGATAAGGATTAAAATTTAAAAACTAATTAATACAACTAAAGTAAAATCTGTGGAAAATTATCAATAAAACAATTTTTTCGCAAAATCTATAAATGATATTTTTATTTCTCAAAAAAACCTGGGCAAGTTATTCGTCGCCACGCTGTAGATCAACCACTTGTTCTTCGTAGTGTCAATATATTCCATTATTGGATTTCTCCAATTTTTTTAATTTAAGAAGTTTGCGAAAAAGTATTTACATAACTGCGCCACCAACGAATGTGGCTAGCGAGCAATTATTTAGTACAGCTGGTCAGCTGTACACCGATAGATAATCAAATCCCTTTGGGAAAATGCAGCCACGCCCCTTCCCCGTCCTCCCCCACCCCAAAAACGTCCGGCAAATAAATAAACATTTCCCAATCTGTGTATCCAAAATTTTTATAAAAACCAAAAAAAATAATTCTGGTGAAAAATTTTTTTATAAAAGTTAAACTTTCTCGATTTTGGGGAACCCTACAATTGTTTTCAACTGGTTTTTATGATGTAACATTTATTAACTAGAACACTAGAATCGACTTTCTCCAAAATTGCTACTTTTTCTATTTTTTCTGCACTTTGCATTAAAAAAATTAATACAGACAAGCAGAAATTCAAAAATCGGGCTCAGCTGGTCTCTTGCAAATTTTATTATCTTTCATTTAAAAGAAAACTTAATGGCAATTTTGAACCACTGTGCGTCGGTGGCAAACTACGCAACCCAGTGTGGTCGGCAGGAATTAGCAACACGTTCCAGCNACTTTCTCCAAAATTGCTACTTTTTCTATTTTTTCTGCACTTTGCATTAAAAAAATTAATACAGACAAGCAGAAATTCAAAAATCGGGCTCAGCTGGTCTCTTGCAAATTTTATTATCTTTCATTTAAAAGAAAACTTAATGCCAATTTTGAACCACTGTGCGTCGGTGGCAAACTACGCAACCCAGTGTGGTCGGCAGGAATTAGCAACACGTTCCAGCAGAGGTGGGCACAGCATTTTTGTAGTGTGCGTGCAATTGATGTCACTGTGACAAACAGAGCGTGTATGTATACGCCCGCCGGGTGGACGCTGCCCAAGGCTGCCAGGGCTGTATTCGACGCTGATTCCCGCTTCTGGTAGCAGAAGAGGAAGGCCTCCTGTTATGGAATGACCATGGCCCGAATCGCGGCATTCAATTTAGAACGTAACTCGAATCGAAATTTGATTTTGAGATCTCGGCATTCGATAGCGAGTGTACTTCGCTCGTTTAAATTGTATTGTGGGGAAAACAGNTCGACGCTGATTCCCGCTTCTGGTAGCAGAAGAGGAAGGCCTCCTGTTATGGAATGACCATGGCCCGAATCGCGGCATTCAATTTAGAACGTAACTCGAATCGAAATTTGATTTTGAGATCTCAGCATTCGCTCGTTTAAATTGTATTGTGGGGAAAACAGCTGCCATTTNTATATATTTTTTTTTTTATATGAGAGTTGAAGTCGGTTTTTTTTTTTTTTTTAAATTACTAGTGTTTCATTCGATTCGAGTCGATCATGAATGCCGCGATTTGGGCCCAGGTTGAGGAGTTTGCTTAGGCGGTTTGCAGGATCACTGAGGCGGTTACAGAGCTAATCAAGAAGAAATTAATAGCAATTGTGTTATATTTATTTTGAATTATTGTATTTATTAATTTAGTAAACATAAAATTAATAATTGTATGCATCCTTTTTGTATATTTAAATATACTTATATAAAAGTAATTATTCAATATAGTTTCTTGCATTGTTATTTTATTATTTTGCTTAATTTTTGCGTTTTTTTGCATTTTGTCGTGTTTTTGTATTTTTCTTTCTTCACTTTACGTTACTTTAATTATTACCATTAATAATATTTAAGTATTATTTTATAAATTAAATTTTATTCTGATTTACCGTCTGCTCTTTTCGCCTTTTTGGTTTGTGTACAAAATTTTCTTTATATGCGTTAATGTAGTATTATATTAAATATTTAATTTTTATTTTTCTTTACGTTAAGATTTATGTACTTTTATATAACATTTACCTTGCTTTTGAAATATGCAGATTTTTTATCTGCTTGTTCTTTGCCTCTAAATTTTGGTGAAATGAAAAGGAAAAATTATAACAAAGCAGCATTTTTAATTATAACAAAAACGATATGCAAACATGCATAAACAAGTAAACATGTATATAAAATTTAAAAAAAAATATTTAAAATGATTCTAAAAAATAATAACTCAGAGATAACAATGGTGCAAGGCGATGATTAGACAAAAAAGGGAAAAAAGGGATATGATGATATAAATATTGGGACACAAAATCTGAGATTAATGGGATAGTTGGATAAGTTAGAACTTTTAGTGTTCTAAATTTTAAAAATTGGGCTTGGGTTGACCTATTTTGTAAAGTTCTTAATGTTGTGTATGTCAACGCATGCGTGTACAAAAATACAAGCTAGTAAGTGTCGAAGTGTAATCTGATGGTTATCGATCGAGTTTAACTTGCGAGAAGCGCTCGCGAGTGTTCTAATTTTCGGCCACAATTTATGTTGTGGACGGCAATTTGAAAATTAGTGACAAATTTCGTTATCCTCGGATGTGTATATGAACGAACAGGGCTTTAGAAGATTTAATTTTGTAAAAAGAATACTTTAGTTTTTATTAGCAGAAATACAAAAATCAGAAAGGATGTTGTAGTTCCAGAACTGAGCTTAAAGTTTCAAACTGTTTACGCTTTCGTCTTTTCTTTTAGTTTCAATTTTTAGTTTTCGAAGTTGTGTCTCCTGTACCTGCTGCTGCTGCTTGTCTGCACCAAATCGTTTTCTTTATTCCTCTTTGCCGTGAAATGCGCCTCTAATTTACTTATATATTTTTTTTTTTTAGTTTCAAATCGCTCAGTTCTTGTATGCTTTCGAATTTATTAGTGTATGTATTTTTGATGCAAATAATTATATTACATTAGTTTAATACATACAATTATATTAAATTTAAATATAGTTAATATAACTTGTCGTTATGTATGAGTGTGTATTTATTCTTAATGGGTGTAGCGCTTTACTTTTATTTTATTTGCCTTTATGCTCTTCTAATTTTAGGAGGGAAGGGATTATTGAATAATTTAACTGGTTTTTCTACCTCAAATTTAATTCAATTTTGGTTTTGGAATTTTACTCAAATGTCTCTTTCGTATTTCTTTTTGCTTTCCTCTTTCGCTTTTCAGATGTCTGCTGTAGTCTAGAACTCTATCATATATGTATGTATATTGTATTATGCAATAAGTTTATTTTAAATATATTCTTAACATAGATTTTATTTATTCGTTTATTTTTGCGATTTGCTTTGAATTAAGTTTTAAATTAGTCAGTTTTTTTGTTACTTCACCCCTTTATATTAAAATATCTTTTTGTTTAATTCCAAATAATTTCGATTTTAAATCAACGTCTTTTCATTGTCATACACATCTGCATGTTCGCCGTTACAAGTTGTACGATGTCCAGTTATGTCCGCTATCGCCACCCACATCCCACCTCGCTTCCCACTAGTCTTTACTAGACCTGCTAGCTAATTGCTTAACAAGACCCTTCTTAAATTCACTCGCGCCCGTTTGCTTCGTGTACTTGCTCTGCGGTATAAATTTGCTTTGCTTTTCCTTCTATTTTCGCGTTTAACTTATTTTTTAGAAAAAATCTTTTTAATGTATAATGTTTGAGAGTTTTTTACTCGTTTTGCACAATTACTTCTCGCTCGCTTTTTTTTTGAATTCGCACTTTTTTCTCCTTGTCTGCTTTATTTTTCAAATATACTTTTTCCTTTTTATTTTCACTTCCATTTTCGCAAAAGATGTCACTTAAGAAAAAATCAATTATTTTATTTCTGATGTTTACGTTTGTTGTTGTTGCTGCTGCTGATATCGTATTATCATATAATGTTTTCAACGCTAATCGTAGCAATTTGTTTTGAAGTTTTACTCTTTGTCTGTTTATTTCGGTTGCTGCTTTTTTCTTTTACTTTTTTCGCAATTATATGACAAAACGACTTTGTTCTCGCTCTCTTTAATCTTCTACATCGTCATCCTCCTTAGTATCGCTTTGTTGAAGTTCCTTTAATTTCTCCTCGCGCGGTTTGGCATTGCCAAAGATCGCTGCCGCTTGCTTTGTCTCTGCCAGCGCATTGATGGGCGCTTGAATGGTTCGAGGCTTCAAATTTAGCCGTGGCCTCTCGCTGTCATCTGCATAATAGAAAAACAGTAAGTAATGCGTTCAAGATTAACTTCACAAGGGACTATGAATATGGGATAGATCTGCTTATAAAGTAAATTTATTTCATAACGTCTGGTGGCAAAATAGATCTGATTATATCGCCAAAACCTAGCCCTATCCGAGTTTTAAATATAATTTAACCCGCATCCATCGGAATTTTTTTGTAACACAAAGTACGTTGTGCATCAATTTGATACATATGGAAAAAGACCCTAGTATTCAATGAAATGTTAGGTTTTTTTATATTTTCATTTTTTATTAGTGATCAACGTTTATTCATTTCCTGATAAGAATAAAAATGCTTGAAAGATTTATACGCATTTGTCGTAAAAACCACTTCAAAACCTTAAATATTTTAATATTTTTTCGAAATTTGCATCAATACACAAACGGTGGATGCGGGTTAAATCATAAAAACATGTTTAGACGCTTATTCCAACCACCTCAATTATATATTGTAGGTTTGGCCTGGGGGTAGTAAAAATCTTTACCAAAACTTCTTGGACTTATTTGTAGATCGCAGTTTACTATTATTTTATTATCCGACTTCAAAAAGAGGAGGTTATCAGTTCATAGGAATATATTTTATATATATATATATATATACATATATATAAATATATATATGTTACCGCATAACTTTGGAGGACGTTAACCCATTTCGATAATACCTTTTTCATCGGAAAGGTGGTACCTCTACGGCGGTCCCATACTAATTTTGTTTAGATACGACAAATGGATCGGGAAGAAGTTAACGATAATCATACATTTTTATATGAGAATTGAAGTCGGTTTTGTTTTTGCTAAAAAATTACTTGTGTTGCTAGTTTTAAAACGATTACACAAAGTGTTTATAGTTTTACGGTGGTAAGGAAGCTGCGAGAGTTACCTTTAACTTTATTCAATTGGACTTTCAATTACCTATACTGCCTAATGGGGCAGGAGCCGGTGCGGGTCTATCATTATGACTGGGATTGAAGTGCGGACGCTCGCGTTCACCTCTATTACGGCTGAAATTGTTGTAGCGATCATTGCCGCCATCTCGACTTTGAGCTCCAAAGCTTCCTTCGCGATTGTTGCGATCGCGATCATTATTTCGCTCAAAGCGATCATCATTGTTAAAATTACCATACCGACCACGGTTCGCTGGACGATCTAAAAATTATTTGTGTGAAGTTAGACATTACATTCTTGTTTAATAAGTTTATAACAAATATGTATGTGAAAAACACTTTTCAAAACAACTCAATTTTTCAAATTTCGGCATGCGTGTTTTGTGTCCGGAAAATGTAAAAATAAAGTCGCATACAAATAGTGGATTTGGAGAGGCAACTACGAGTGTTGTACGTTGGGGTGTTGGTTGTGGGGCAAAACTGCAAGGTTATACATATATGCAATAAAATAAGAATTAGCAGATTGTAGAAAAGAGAAATAAGTAGACAGATAAAAATTTAGGAATTCTCTAAATACATTATTGTTCAGCTATGTTGTTGCTACAAATTTGAATTAGGTGAGTGCACTTATCGTGGCCTGTACTTTTTATTTACCGTTGTATCCTCTATTCATGCCACCCCCACCACCGCTGCCGCTGCCTCCGCCGCGATTTCTATCGTTGTGACCATAATTATCATTGTACGAACCTCTATTATCCCCTCGATTACCACCACCGGCACCGCCGCCACCGCCACCGCGATTATATTGCTGATTGCCGGTACCACCACCTCCTCCGGCAGCGCCACCTTGCCTGGGTGGGCCCCGTTTATTGAAACCGCCACCACCTCCAGCTCCACCCCTAAAAAGTCATAGAAAAATAAACAAACGATTTAACACATTCAACTCACTAACCGTTCATTTTTCCTGCGATCAGCTATGTCAATTCTTAACGGTGCAGATAAGTCGTCCAATTTGATGCGTCCATCGCATTCCAATGCTCGTTCCAGGTTATCCAATGTTTCGAACTCCACATAACAAAATCCTTTGAATTGATCCGTTTCCCGGTCTTTAACCAAGCGTACATTTTTCACTTCAAAGTCTTGAAAAATTTTCATGACATCGCCTTGTACTAGCCCCTGTGGTAAATTTCCGACATAAGCAATGAATGGAGGTTCGGTTGGCAACTGCTTTCCCGGACGGTCTCCAAAGTTTCTAAATGATAAAGTGAAAAATACAATAAGTATTTTGGGAGTAATTGTATCCATTTTTTTTTAAGTTTAACAACCTTAGAGATGTTGCCTTCTATTTAAAAATGTTAAACGGGAATTTCAACACTTTTTGCGCAAAAACTAAAATGTTTGGTTGAAAAAGGAAAATCTTTTATCCCTTCATTACATTAATCATACACTCTAAATAAAAACATATCTTTCACCAAATAAAAGTTGTTAAGTTAATTTTTTTTATAAAGTGCATACCCACTAATTGAATGAAATCAAACCTCCTTCAGCTTCCCTTTACACCTGTCAAACAAGTTCATTGATAACCACGTTTTATGTACATCTGCATTTTTCTGATAAATAATGCCAAGCTAATACATAATCGCTTTATTGTCATTTATGCAAGACGTTCAAAGGATATGATGTGCTATGTATAGCCAATCGGCGTCAACATAACCTCTGCCGTCACCTAGCCCATGGCCAAACCTTTCCGGCAGTCTAAGCAGAGGTGCGGTGACGTCGGCCAAATGCCGACCGCGTTGCTCTGTTTTTACATTTTATACATTCGCTATGTTTTGCACATGATCCACCACCGTTTTATATTCTCGCGAATAGAACCTATAGACATTTGTTCCATTTCAATGAAAAATGCAGATGTTTTCTTAACTTTCAATTGCTGCCAGCAACTCTCCGCGCATTTTAATTAATTCTTATGTAGCCAATTTACTCATCCATGTTTCTTAAATTGGCGACAGACATATCATCATACAATCACTCGCCGTGTCAGCTCGTCGAAGACGTCGCCTTTTCTCTACTGGCCTTAGCCCATAGCCAGTGTGAAAATATCTGATGACTTCCTTTCGATTTTAAGCAACAATTATGCACTTTTCAAAACAACACATAAACACACAATTTTTCTAATTTAAATACACAAAATTCGTTTGATACAGCTGAATTTTATAATATATTTACCTAGCGTGATCAAAACCACCTCTTCCAGCCATGTTTTATTTTTTCAAAATGGTCTAAGCGAAAGATGTCCGTCCCAATTGAGGCGAATTTATTTTCTGCCTTTCACATTTCCACTGTTTCGCTATCAAAGTGTGCGCCCAGCGAATCTATAGCCAATTCACTCTTACCTACGCACACGAGCGCACTGCGAAACCTACCAAAACAAAATGTCGCACTGCAGTATTACCGCTTGCTCCAAAAACACTTCCACCGCTTTGACTTCCGTGCAAGCAACAGAGATGGCAATATTTTTTTTAACGCAACACGTCGGCCAACTCACCGGCCGCTGTACTAAAGCTGAAATTAGTCAAGAACGTAAACCTACCGGTACGTAAACCCGAGTCAGCGGACACGATCTGTCTTACCAGACCGCCATGTAAATTAGTCTGTTCCAATAGCAGTCCGGTTTAAAGGATTTAGGCAGAACTTACAGGAAGTCATTCCTATTGACATAAAACCTGTAAGTGGGAACACTTTTGAGAGAGTAACTGAGCAACTGTTCCTAGTCAGAAGTTACAGAATTTAGGGCCGGTTACTCCCTGTTGTATGCATGGAGTCGAAGACGTCGATAACGATGTTTAACCGCAGATTAGTGTTAACCGGACATTGAGTAACCGGCCCTTAGTCCGGAGTTTTTTTTCCTGTAAGTTCATGAAAAGTGTCAAGCGATCAGCTGATTTGCATGTGCAAACAAAAATAGAAAGCGGTGTAGCAAAGAACCTTATATTTGTAAAAAATATGAAAGTAAACAACGAAATATTTGAATATATATAGATTCTAATAATTAGTTAGTGATATTTCGGCCAAATCAGTGTTTTACAAATGACATGTAAACAAACCGACTGACTTTTTACAGAAAATAGTGCTTTTTGCGTTCCCACTTTTCGGGGGACAACGCCAACGTGCCGCCTCTTGAGGTACAACAGGTGCTGGAATTTTGCCGCAGAAAACGACTTCCGGCGATTCTCGGCTGCGATGCGAACGCCCACAATATAGAGTGGGGCAGCTCGGACACAAACCGTAGGGGTGAGTTCCTATTGAAATATATATTCAGTGAAGACCTGTGTATCCAGAATGTCGGTAATGAACCAACGTTCATAACTAGGGTCAGAGAGGAGGTACTTGACATCACTCTCAGCAACAGACTGGCCAGTCCGCTGATCGTTCAGTGGCGGGTCTCACCCGGGCCCTCACTGTCGGATCACAGGATTATCCGATTTGCACTGGGAGCTGAGGTTCTGACAGGTAACCCAAAGAGAAACCCCAGCAAAACAGACTGGGGTAAATATGAAGAGGTACTTAGGTTGAAANGTCAGAGAGGAGGTACTTGACATCACTCTCAGCAACAGACTGGCCAGTCCGCTGATCGTTCAGTGGCGGGTCTCACCCGGGCCCTCACTGTCGGATCACAGGATTATCCGATTTGCACTGGGAGCTGAGGTTCTGACAGGTAACCCAAAGAGAAACCCCAGCAAAACAGACTGGGGTAAATATGAAGAGGTACTTAGGTTGAAACTAACCACAATAGAGGCACAACATAGAAAGGTGGATTGTATGGAGTTAGAGGACAGGCTGTTGGCCCACTTTGCGGACGCCATTCCCACCGCCGGGGATACGTTGTTCCGTATGTTCAGGCCATCTCCACTGGACTGGAAGTTGGCTAAAAGACTTATAAACCGGCAAACAGTGCGGTGGGCTCTGGACTCCTTCGAACGGTACAAGGCCCCTGGGGTGGATGGTGTATGTCCAGCGCTGCTGAAGCAGGGCGGAGAGCTCTTACTTCCATATCTTGTGGACATTATGAGGGACAGTCTAGCACTGGCCCACATTCCCAAGGTATGGCAGAGGGCCGGGGTTATCTTTATCCCGAAGGTAGGTAAGAGGGATT
Organism: Rhagoletis zephyria; assembly: GCF_001687245.7. Lineage (NCBI taxonomy): Eukaryota > Metazoa > Arthropoda > Insecta > Diptera > Tephritidae > Rhagoletis > Rhagoletis zephyria. The sequence continues at coordinate 138,403 of NW_016157552.1, forward strand.
ACTCTCTTGCCAAGTCATTCAGGCCGATAAGTCTCACATCCTTTATGTTAAAGGCAGTGGATAAAATTATTGACCATGAAATCAGGTTTAAGGCTCTAAAACAAAACCCTCTGCATTCCAACCAGCACGCGTACAGGGTGGGGAGATCCACGGATACTGCGCTGTATGCCCTAACGGAGGAAATACAAGGGGCGTTTGAGTGTGATGAGGGTNTTGCCAAGTCATTCAGGCCGATAAGTCTCACATCCTTTATGTTAAAGGCAGTGGATAAAATTATTGACCATGAAATCAGGTTTAAGGCTCTAAAACAAAACCCTCTGCATTCCAACCAGCACGCGTACAGGGTGGGGAGATCCACGGATACTGCGCTGTATGCCCTAACGGAGGAAATACAAGGGGCGTTTGAGTGTGATGAGGGTGTTCTCTGTGCCTTCCTCGATATCGAGGGGGCCTTCGATACCGCCTCCCATTTAGGAGTCGACAGAGCTCTTAGGAAACATAACGTTCAGCCAATCATCCGAAGATGGATAGCAAGGTTACTTCAGAGCAGGATTGCCGAAACTGAAGTCGGTGATAGCGTCGTTCAATTACAAATGATGTAAGGGTCCTCTACTGTGGAGCTTAGTTGTGGACGAACTCCTACAGATACTTACTAACGAGGGCGTCCGTTGCCAAGGGTACGCGGACGACAACGTCCAAAGAGGACTTGCAACCTGGCAAAAAGGTGGTGCGCAGACGTAGGTTTAAATATCAACCCTTCTAAGACAGCCATAGTCCCCTTCACTAAGAAACGAATTCTCCAGGGGATGAGGAAGTTGGCCTTGGACAGGGTCGTAATCAGTGTCGCCACAGAGGTTAAGTATCTGGGGCTTACCCTGGGCTCCAAGCTTCTGTGGAGGGCCCATGTTGAGGCAGTCACCTCTAAGGCCACGAGAGCGATGATGGTGTGCAAATGTCTAGCGGGTAAATCCTGGGGGTGCACTCCGAGGATCCTCAGATGGATGTACACCATGATAGTGAAACCAATAGTGACTTATGGTGCGGTGGCTTGGTATTAAAGGACTACTATGGGAACGGTGAGGCAGACCCTATCCAAGATTCAACGTCTGGCATGTGTTTGTATAACGCACATGCCCGAAGGCAGCGCTGGAGGTAATGCTTTAACTCGAGCCAATGCATCTCTCAATTGAACAGGCTGCAAAGCGAACCCTACTTAACTTTGCGAGGGAGGGCTTCGGCAAAGGCAAGGTGTTATCATCTAGGAACTGGGACAAGCTAGGTACCCAGCTCCCGTTGGCTTTGTTCCCCAGGGACGATATTAACAGAGAGGTGGTCTTCAAGAGAAATTTCAGGACCCACACTTATAACAAGCGACCTGGCGTACCTCTATTATAGAGAGTCACATACAGGCGAGCACAATACAGTGGTACACTGACGGCTCTATAACACCCGCGGGGATTGGAGCAGGCGTGTACGGCCCTAGGCTGAAGCTTTCGGTGCCCCTGGGAACTTTTCCTAGCATCTTTCAAGCGGAGGTTTACGCCATCAGTATGTGCGCTGAGATCAACATTCGTAGGACTATAGGAACGAAAGGATACTTATACTAGATGATAGCCAGGCGGCACTTAGGGCCCTCTCATCATTCGAGATCAAGTCCTCCTTGGTTTGGTAGTGTGTAGAGAGGCTCAATGCTCTGGCGGAGGTCAACGATATCCAGCTAATGTAGGTACCAGGGCACATGGGGGTTGCAGGAAATGAGGAAGCTGATCATCTGGCCAGAACGGCCGCTTCCTCTACCCCGATAAGACCTGAGCCCTTTCTGGCAGTAGGACCCAACACCACCAAGGAAATGCTCAGAAGGGACAACAGCAAACTGAGGGAGCTACACTGGCTTGCCACCATGGGCCAACGTCAGGCGAAAAGCTTATTAGGAGGTTACAATCTGTAAAGAGAAACTAAGAATTATTACAGGTTTTATGACAGGTCACTGTAGGCTCAGAGGTCACCTGCATAAACTAGGTATCTGGTCCAGCGACCTGTGTCGCTTTGCGATGCAGCCGAGGAGACTCCTCTACACCTCCTTATGGAGTATAAGGCCGTTGCACGCAGGAGGTATAGGAGCATAGGACACGTCTGGCCAAGAGAGGAGCACATACACTCACTGTCCCCGGGGTCTATTATGAAATATTNTTCAGGACCCACACTTATAACAAGCGACCTGGCGTACCTCTATTATAGAGAGTCACATACAGGCGAGCACAATACAGTGGTACACTGACGGCTCTATAACACCCGCGGGGATTGGAGCAGGCGTGTACGGCCCTAGGCTGAAGCTTTCGGTGCCCCTGGGAACTTTTCCTAGCATCTTTCAAGCGGAGGTTTACGCCATCAGTATGTGCGCTGAGATCAACATTCGTAGGACTATAGGAACGAAAGGATACTTATACTAGATGATAGCCAGGCGGCACTTAGGGCCCTCTCATCATTCGAGATCAAGTCCTCCTTGGTTTGGTAGTGTGTAGAGAGGCTCAATGCTCTGGCGGAGGTCAACGATATCCAGCTAATGTAGGTACCAGGGCACATGGGGGTTGCAGGAAATGAGGAAGCTGATCATCTGGCCAGAACGGCCGCTTCCTCTACCCCGATAAGACCTGAGCCCTTTCTGGCAGTAGGACCCAACACCACCAAGGAAATGCTCAGAAGGGACAACAGCAAACTGAGGGAGCTACACTGGCTTGCCACCATGGGCCAACGTCAGGCGAAAAGCTTATTAGGAGGTTACAATCTGTAAAGAGAAACTAAGAATTATTACAGGTTTTATGACAGGTCACTGTAGGCTCAGAGGTCACCTGCATAAACTAGGTATCTGGTCCAGCGACCTGTGTCGCTTTGCGATGCAGCCGAGGAGACTCCTCTACACCTCCTTATGGAGTATAAGGCCGTTGCACGCAGGAGGTATAGGAGCATAGGACACGTCTGGCCAAGAGAGGAGCACATACACTCACTGTCCCCGGGGTCTATTATGAAATATTTAGACACTCTGGGGCTGGTTGATGTGTTGTGATGAGCTAGGGGCACAATAGACCTACTGATCGCAGTGCCATACCCAACCTACTATCTATCTAAGGCAGCAAGGCAAAATATACTGTATTTAGTCAAGTCTTACGCTACGCGCACACTGCAGCCGTCATCGGCGGTATTGTGATCGGCTGATATCGGCTCTATGCAGGCGATATGAATAAATACTTGTGATTATATGAGCGCTCTCACACATAAACCGATAACCGAACCGACATCGGCCGTTGACGTCCGTCAGTGACGATAATTCAAACATGTTTGTTTTTCTCGTCCGATGTCAGGTGAAAAGTACCAAAATAGGAAATTTACTTATTGTGTGCAAACCAAAAAAAATTACCTATAAAATCACATGTTTAGAGTATGTTAATTAAAATTTATCAAGATATTTCACTGCTTACAAAATTGAAATGAAAACTATATCAAGGCCCATAAATACAGGTAGAAGCCATTTTGGCATTGCTCTCATGAGAACCAAACTTACAAACTTCAACTTGTTTTGTTAATATTTTTCTATATTTCGTTACTCCTGGAATAACGTGTCGTTTTGTTTTAAATGTTAGTTAATAGCAACTTTGAATTAAAATTTGAGTTTTTGTAGTGCTGTGCAATTTACTTTTCTGTATATATAATTGTGCGGTTTATAATAATGTGTAATAATTCGTAATATCGCGAACATCTGCACACACGTTAAAAATCTAACACCTGAAGCACTGAGGTGTCATATATAATGCGCATACCATCAATTTTTTTAAACATTTTAAACATGGGAAAGCAGCTGCGGCGTAGAGCTACCGGAAAGACCCTCCAACAACAACGGAACTCATCAATCAAGTTTTGATTGCTTAACAAACGATAAACCAATTTACATTAAACAAATAAATAAACTTCAAAATTACTTAAAAACGTCAGCCGGTGAAATTTATTTTTTTATTTTTCATTTCACATGCTCATTCTAATTTTTACTCTCCCGAAAACCTTGACGCTTGTAAGTTTGACGTCACATTGGCTTCTACCTGTTTTTAATGTACCTTTCGTACAAATACGGTCGGCAAATAATCTGGTTAAGTGTGCACATCAGCTCGGACGGTCAAATTGTTCGGTCGAAATCGGTCGGCCTATCGGATGCAATGTACGCCTAGCTGTTACAGGTTTCATACAGATTTCTGGGCGAATTGTCCGGAGAATTTTATTTATTTCCTTATCCGATATGTCTGATGGAATTATGTCCGATTTCGGGCATACACGTCTGATAATTCTTATTTTCCTTGATTATTTGGTCAGACATCTGTAAGATATTCGTCAAAATCGTCCGTAATTAAGTCAGAATTTCCCGCTTCGTGTCGGTTAGACTTCCTGTCAACCTCTCCACACGCTTTTCTGACCGATATCCGCCAAAATCAGAAAGATTTCTGACTTTGTTGCCGACGAGTCTGACGGATATCTTAACAGATTTCTGGCAATTTTGCTAGCTGGGTATTTGATAGTCTCCGTGGCGCTTAAGGTTCTTTGCTTTCTGCCTATAGTTTGACACTTTTCATGAATTTGCAGGAAGAAAAACTTCGGACTAAAACCTGCAACTTCGGACTGAGAGAGAGTGGAAGTAACTCTCACAAAAGTGGTTTGACTAAAGGTGCTCGTAAACGATGAGAGTAAATACCTTGAGAGTTCCGCCATATTGTACTGAAAATTCTCATGGGTGTTTATACGTAAACGGATTCTCACTGGTATTTTGCTCTTATGAGAGTTGTTTCGGTATGAAAAATCTCACTCGTCCTCATGTCTGTTTACACGAGGAGCTCTCATGCGATTTGAGACTAAAATAGTATGTAGTAATATATGAACTTATGAAAGAGTGACAGAATAGTTACTTGGATCGTAATCGCGAAAGTGCGTACGGCAATTTAATGGAGGAATCGCTAATCGAAGGGGCAGAGTTCTATAAAAACATCTGAAGTATTTTAATACGAGTTAATATTCATGAGCAACTCAGCGTGAGAATACTTACACCCAACGTATTCAATTTTGTTTTTACTTTTTTAACTTCCATTATAATAATTCACTCAAGACAAAATGCTAATGTTCCCAACAATAGCAAAACCATGAATGGTCAATGCATAGCAAGATTTATGTATAGAGGCGGCGCATTTCGCACGTACGTTATTGCTATTTGCGCACCGCTAGCCCTCTCTTCATCGATTTGGCAGCATCCACCTAGTCGCTGATATAAAATATCTTTTCACACTAGGGATGAAAATTAAATTTTCTAATTGTATTTATTTGCCGAAAAAATTTAACCTAAATGTAGATAAATGTACCTAAAAAGTAAGTATGTATTTTTATGTGTATAAATTTTTGATAGTGGGTGGTTAACCTCTCCCTTTGTTACCATATATACCTTTGGACTCTTATAAAATACTCTTTGCTATTAAAAGAAGCCGAGCAATTCAAGCCAAAACTATATTTTAACCAATATTTAGGGCCAATTTCAAATGCATATTTAAATGGCACTCAAGTTTAATTGTGTATTGTTGTTTAAATGCCATATAACTTTCGTTGGGTTTCAGATCAAAATATGCCAAACAATTGGCAGCACTTCTGCTTGTTCCTTGAAATTGTTGTTGCATTCGATTGTTTGTTTACATTTTATGCTGAACAGCTGATTGTTTTTTGGTGGGATTTGAGGGATTGATTAAACAACCTACCAATCAATCTTGGTTGTTTGGTACAAACACAGGGTTGCATATCTCATATTTAAATAGCCGATATTGGCCATTTAAGTGCAGATTAAGGGCCGGTTGTTCAATGTCTGGTTATCGATACTTGCCGGTTAAACATCATTATCGACGTTTTCGACATCACGCATATAACATGTGATCGATAAAGCAGTCGTTGTATTTAATCGGAGCTTCCACCTCCGATTTGTGTTAATCAGACATTGAACAACCGGCCCTTAATGTATGATCTGAAAATGAATGGTGGAAGTTAATCAACAATCTCTACTTAAATAGGCCATCTGAAACTGGGCCTTATACCCATTTACAAAGAAAGGATGCTATGGGAAAAGCTTCCCACACTAAAAAACGCTTTCAAATGCATATAAAAATATTATATTACTCTTGCGTTACTAGGCCATAAACCAATTAGAACAGACCTGACCGGTTGAGAAGCAGCCATTTGTAATAGCGATTGAGAAAAAAGTGTGTGACGTTCGTGATTTTGAAGCTTGCTATTTCTGTTTTGCTTCTTTCTTTATGTGTATTTTGTCGGTGGTTTATTTCAGTGATTTTTAACCGATTTTCAATAATTTTTTTGCGCGGTGATTGGTTGCAAAAACACATACAAAAATAATAAATTGGTTAGCATAAACATGTGCTACAAAATTGCTTCCATTTTTGTCTTTATGCTTCGTCTTCATATTCTTTGCTTACTTTCAAAGAAAATAACATGGCGTCGAAATTACAAACGTCAGCCAGAAAATTACTTTTTTCTTTTGGCATCTTACACTCAAGACCAGGGGCCTATTTCATAAAAGTGAAAGGTGCGACAATTGTCGAATTTTCTATAAAACTTCACTGCCAGAATTGTTGGCGACATTTTTCCTGTTTCATATACGTTTGTAGGCAACTGTGAAATATTTTGGAAAGCGGCAGTGATAATACGGAATATTGTCTACAATTGTGCTGACAATTGTCACTCTGACAAAATTGTCGCGACAATGACGACAAAACCAAATAGCTCCGTCGGAAAGCTTTCGCAGAAGAGTTTTGTAAATTTATTTATATGGTAATTACGCGCATTTCATAGCTTTTCAATAATTTGAATATTTCTTAAAACTAAAATAATGCAAATGCAAATATTGTATATAATTTACATATAAATTTCATATGACTGGCGACAATTTTGTCAACGACAATTTTGAATCCCGACAATGACAACTTGTCACTTTTTCAATGGAATTTCTCATGGAACTTAAGAGGTGGTGAAAATTTTTTGATGAAACAAAACACCCACAAAACTGTCGAATTGTCACTGACAACATGGAAAATGCCTGTCGTTACAAAATTATCACTATCGCTTTATGAAATAGGCCCCAGTCCACATAGAACTTTCGCGTTGGCGTTGGTTTGACAGAACGCACGTCAAAAGTATGCTTGCTACAATGAACGCTTGGCAGCGAATGCTTGGGTCACTAAATTAACATACTACAGATGAATTAATATTTCATATCAATAATTGCATAAAAACGATAATTCTTGCCCGCACTAGATTAAAAAGAAAAAGTATTTCACATAATTTTATTTATTTGCAACAGCTGATGAGCAACGCAAGCGAAAAGTTGAGAGTTGGCCATATTTTTTCTTTGTATTGGCGTGAGCGTTGCCGAATTTTGGCTATGTGGACGGGTGCATTTGAATTCATGTATTCATAGTCAACTGTTGTAGCAACGCCAACGCCAACGCAACGCCAAAGTTCAATGTTGACGGGCCTTCAGTGTTGCCGCGACGTCTTGAAAATATGTAAATGTTTATTTAAGTATCAAAGTATCAAGTTAGAAAAAACTTAAAAAAATTTTATTTGGTTTCATACCTTCGCTTTTTATAATTGTCAATAACCGAAAAACCATGTAATTCAAATTCTTACACATACATATGTATGTATGTACATGAAGAAAAATATTTTACAAATTGTGACAATCTATCAAAAAAAGAGATTATTGTTTTTAATCTTGTACGACGAACAAAAATATTATGTATTGACTTTATAGAATCTTGAATTCAAATACATGTACATACTTAGGGCCGGTTACTCAATGTCTGGTTAACACTAATCTCCGGTGAAACATCGTTATCGACTCCATGTTATATGCATGGAGCCGAACACGTCGATAATGATGTTTAAACGGAGATTAGTATTAACCAGACCGTAACCAGACCAGTAACCGGCCCTTAATACTTACCGACAACGAAAACACTTTGAAAACGAGTTTTACCATGTTCTGACCGACATCGAAAACATGTTTTCGTTGTTAAAACTGGTTTTCGACTGGTTTCGTTGACATTTCTTACATCCTCTGATAACGGTTTTGCTACACAAAAACGAAACCAAAATGCTTTTCCCTCATTTTCTTTTCATTTTCAACCTTTTACTTTTATTCTTATTTTACTTTGGCCAGCCAATTAACAATAAAACCTAAATGGCGTATTAAAGATGATAAAATATGACTTCCACTTCGATAAATAATCGAAAAAAACTTGTAAAGGCACCGATTGGAGTGAGTGGAACGTGAGTTTTCAAGCAGTTTTCAGCGAAAACTGGTTTTCGTTTGAAAGATTTTACATGGACGAAAATACAAGTTTTAGGTCAAAAACCAGTTTTAGCAACGAAAACATGTTTCGATGTCAGTCAGAACATGGTTTAAAACTATTAGCTGCCGATCATTTACGTTAATTATCAAATTTTGTGATACATTCCACGTTAAGCTCGTTGGAAATTATGTCAAAAAGCTGAGAGTACCTCCAGTGTCCACTTTACTTTTACTATTAATATGCCCCATCATATTCTCAACAGTTTGTAATCCAATTCTATTTCTCTTTTCATATTGAATCAAGCTTAAATCTGAAAATATACGCTCGGCAGCTGCAGAGCTAATTAAGGAGCAAGTAAAGTAAATTAAAAATAAATGTAGTCAGCTCTTTATATATAGTTCATTTAAAACAATTTTCTTTAAGCTTATTTGACCCCAAAACGTTTCAATATTTTCGATAAAACTCTAAAGCGGCCACTTCCTACGTACATAAATTTTTTCTCTTTGTCATGTATCAAAATTTTTACTACCCGAAAAATTTAAGTATCTCGCGAAATGAGCGAAAAAATAAAGTATCTTCCGAAAATTTGCACAATTACGTATCAATATTGAAGTATATGGATCCAAACAGCAACACTGCTTACACTGTGTACGGCTGAGAAAGAAAATTCTCAACGCGTCGCACATGAGAGCTGAGGATCAGTGTTGCTGTCCATATACTTCAAAAGTGATACGTGTTTGTGCAAATTTTCGGAAGATACTTTATTTTTTCGCTCATTTCGCGAGATACTTAAATATTCCCACACCACTGACAAAACTCAGCGGCTGACTATTGCCTTTACTACTGCGCCTAATTCTATGCCGCAAATTTATTTTAAGCTGTCGTATGACAATTGTCAGTTTTAAGGCCGGTTACTCAATAACTAGTTAACACTAATCTGAGGTTAAACATCGTTATCGACGTCTTCGACTCCATGCATACAACAGGGATTCGGTAACGTCGATAACTATGTTTAACCGGCCCTTATTGTTATGACCTACTGAGTTAGGGCCGGTTACTCAATGTCTGGTTAACACTAATCTGCGGTTAAACATCGTTATCGACGACTTCGACTCCATGCATATAACAGGGAGTCGGTAACGTCGATAACTATGTTTAACCGGAGATTAGTGTTAACCAGACATTGAGTAACCGGCCCTAAGTGACAACGGCGAAACAATTGAGGTGTTCACAGTTCGTTCCAAATTGTGTCTGAAAATGTAGACGTCTACATTTTGAGACATCTTTAGCATCAAACTGTGAGCACCCCTTTCTAGCAGTCGTCGCAAAATCGTCTCAAAACTTTGCTGGTGTTGCCAGACATTTCCTCTTTGCGTGCATTTTTTATATATCGCCTTTCGATTTTGTTTCTGAAAAATTGTAATTATTTAACTTAATTACCAATTCCTAATATTTGTTATTTCTTTTCCTTGATTTGTTTCTTTTCATCAGAAATTGCATTCAAATTAAATGCAAATACAAAAAACGTCCCCAATAAATAAAAAAAAATGTGATTAGTATTGCCATAATGCAACCCTGCTGCGAGGTTGCAAAATGTAGACGCGTAAAAAACATACCTTTGAGTGTGACAAAATGTAGACGGCGTCGTTTTCCAATTTTGTATGGGAAACAACAACACCACAGATTTTACGGTTAGAAAACGTCTTAAAATGTAGACGTCTACATTTTGAGACACTATTTGGAACGAACTGTGAACACCCCAAATGTTTATATTGTGTTTTAGGCGCAGTAATTGTGACAATAGTCATATGATGAATTTTGTCAGTGTTGTGGGAATAGGGCCGGTTGTTCAATGTCTGGTGATCACTACCACTACACTAACGACGATTTCGACATCATGCATGTAACATGTGATCGATAAAGTAGTAGTTGTTCTTAACCGGAGCTTCTACCTCCGATTTGTGCTAATCAGACATTGAACAACCGGCCCTAAGAATCTAAATGCTAAAAGCAACCCTGTGATCTTCCAAAATTTCCACGATTCGAACCATGAACGAAAGACAAACGCTCAGCTGACGAACCCGCTTTCGCAAACTTTTTTCTCAAAACCAGTTACAAATACAACGTCGCGTTCTTACGTGATCTTGTATTTTTGGTTCATGGATTCGAACATGGTTTAATGAGTAAAAGTGGCAACATTGTTTTTTCGTGTATACAGTGGCTAGCTGCGTTTCAGTGATCGCCGATCGAGATTTCATGTATTATTTTCCATTATTAGGATAAAGAAAAGTTACCCAAATTCAACGTCGATGTGATGCTGGTAAAAGTCTGGATCAATTTGTGATCAACCCTGTTTGTTTTATTTTTTCCTAATTAAGTGAGGAAATTTTAATTGACAGCACCGAGAAATGAAAATATACACAAAAAAATTTTCGGTTATGGTTAAAACAATTCAAGTTTTTGTATTGAATTTTTGGTTTAAAGATTATCTTTGCCTTTTTAGTAGGTTTTTTAAACACTATCTTCTGCGTGAGAATTGTTCGTAATAGATACGGGTCTGAATAAGCGACTTGAACACGGCTGTTTGTCAAAAGCATCCGATTTCAAACTCGCGTAAATGTACATTTGCTAAATGCGATAGCATTAACGCTCTTCGTAAACATATGTTCGAAAGTGCTAAATGTTGCATTTTAAATGCAGCAAAAACGCTGCATAATATTACATGTAAATTGAATTGTTATTGTTATTGACTGAATTGTTAAAATACGGTTACTGATCGTATAAAAAATAAAAAAAGGGGAGAAAAATCGATTTGCCATTTCTAAAAACTGTGTTACATAAAAAGGGGAACACCTAAAATGAAAAACCGGAAAATATATAAAATTGNTGAATTGTTAAAATACGGTTACTGATCGTATAAAAAATAAAAAAAGGGGAAAAAATCGATTTGCCATTTCTAAAAACTTTGTTACATAAAAAGGGGAACACCTAAAATGAAAAACGGGAAAATATATAAAATTAGCATACTAAAAATCTGACAACACTGATCATACGTTGTTGGAGGCATTTTTGACATTTTCCTTTCATACGCCCATTGTTCCAAAAGTGTACACGTTTTTGCCGTGAATTTCACCGAAGAAGAGCCTTACGTACAATTTTAGGTCAAATTTGTGTAAAAATTACTAAAAAGACAAATAAATATCGCGAAAATGGCGTTAACTTCACGTTTTTATAGCGAAAAGTATCCTGAGGTCGAAGATGTCGTCATGGTGAATGTATTGTCCATCGCTGAAATGGGCGCTTACGTACATCTGCTGGAGTACAACAATATTGAAGGAATGATTCTGCTGTCGGAGCTTTCTCGCCGTCGTATTCGTTCCATTAATAAATTGATTCGAGTAGGCAAAACAGAGCCGGTTGTGGTGATACGTGTAGACAAAGAAAAGGGCTACATTGACTTGTCGAAGCGTCGTGTTTCGGCGGAGGATGTAGAGAAGTGCTCTGAGCGCTTCGCAAAAGCGAAGGCTGTGAACTCCTTACTTCGACATGTGGCCGATATTCTAGAGTATGATTCGAGTGAAAAGTTGGAAGAACTCTACTTGAAGACAGCTTGGCATTTCGAAAAGAAATATAACAGCAAGACCGTTGCGTACGACATCTTCAAGCAATCTGTTACAGAACCTTCTGTGTTCGACGAATGCGGCTTGGATGAACACACCAAGGAAGTATTGCTGAATAACATCAAGCGCAAACTGGTTTCCCCTACGGTGAAAATTCGCGCCGATATTGAATGTTCGTGTTATGGTTATGAGGGTATTGATGCTGTTAAGGCTGCATTAAGAACAGGATTGGATTTAAGCACAGAAGAGCTGCCAATTCGTATTAATTTAATTGCACCTCCATTGTAGGTATTATTAAAAAAATGTATTCAAAAACAAATTAACAAAAAAAATGTTTGCAATGTAGATATGTAATGACAACGTCGACAACTAAAAAAGCTGAAGGATTGAAAGCTCTCGAAACGGCTATTGAAAACATTCGAAATAAGATTATTGATTCCGAAGGAGAATTCAAAGTAATAATGCCTCCGAAACTTGTTACAGCTATTGATGAAGCCGATTTGGCGCGTCGCCTGGAGCGTGCGGAAGCTGAAAATCAAGAAGTTGGTGGTGACGATGATGAAGACGCGGATGGCGACCAAGAAGGCATGCAATTCGATCCAGAAAAAGAGTTCAACCACAGAGGCGAACGTGCAGCTGCACAAAATGACAACGAAGATGAAGAAGAAGATGAGGAGGATGAGTAGTTATCGAAAGTTATGTGAATTCGTTATGTAAAATTCTGTTTAAAAACCGATTAGTGGAATCATTTATATATACATATAAAGATTCTCAAGTCTCGCTGGAACAGAGCTTATTACAAACAATTTTTTTAAAAGCAACCACGAATTCAATCAAAACTATTGAAATTGAAATAAATCTAATAGAGGATTAATCATACATCTTTAGCGTTGTAAAGTCTTAAAATCGTCAAGTAAAGTTAAATAGCGGTTAACATAGGTTTTATTTGTAACTGCAACCAAATATTTTTAAAGGGATAGAAAATATATAATTAGCATTTATTATGACCTTTGAAATCCCTAGGCCATTTTAACTGTTTTTGAAAAATTTGACGGTTTTAGGACAATAAGGACCTTATGACGTCTTGTGAATCCCTATATGTATATCACGTTTTTTGGACACGAAAAAGGTATATAATTTATGCAATTATGGAGTAAAATTTCATGATAAAATATAGAAGAACAAAAAAGTGGAAAAGTATGCCATAATTAGTTTACTAAAATTGATATAATCATAGTTAAGGAAACTTACAAGTAATTTTTAAGCAAAAATCAAAACCGACTTCAATTCTCATAAAAATATAAGATTATCGTTAATTTCTTCACGATCCAATTATCGGTTCTAAACAAAATTAGTATGGAACCACACCTGGCGTACCACTTTCCGATGAAAAAAGAATTATCGAAATCGGTTAACGTGGTTCAAAGTTATGCGGTAACATACATAAAAAAAAAATATTCCGACGAACTGATAACCTCCTTTTTTTTTTGAAGTCAAGGAAAGGTTTCACCTCATAGATGGTCCCATACTAATTTGGTTTAAATCCGATCATTGGATCATGAAGAAATTAATGCTAATCTTAAATTTTTATATGAGAATTTCAATTCGGTTCGGTTCGAAAATTTCACGTCATTGCCTAAAATTTCCACGCGACTAGTGTATTAAAACGAAAGAACTTCCAAGCACTGTATAGTTTTCGACGATTTTCGTCGTTTACGAGAGTAAAAATGCCAATGTTGTCGAGTCGTACAATTTACCCTAATTTACGACTTACGCAATGAGGCTGTATTTTAATAGGGTGTATTCGAGTTGCAATAAATGCGACAGTGCCGCTTTTTATGAAAGAGCATCACTTCCTTCGAGATAATTTGGTATACTGCCTTCATCACGCGTTCGAGGAGCGAAAGTTTGAAATCGCAGTTGCATTATAAAAATGTTTACTACGTGATTTCTGCATCATTTCAGTAGATTTCCTGTTGAGCATCAGCAACAACGCATCAAGATAGAAGCAATATTGTAATATTGTGGTAATTATTACATACGCAGAGGAGTTCGGCCCCATACAGGAAATGTGATTTCATGCGTCTAGGGCAGTGATGCTGCATTACTATATTCAGCATCTTCTTCTTTACTCAAACGATACAAGAAATGAAAGATTGATTTTGTTCTAATTTCACCTATTTTTTCTTTATTTATTAAGTTTTTCCATTTTACTTTTCTTATATCGTGCTACGTTTGCAAGTTAAACCCCTTTCGTACATACATCATAAATTTTTACAGGAAACCTGTTTCGTTACTTAACTAGACCCAAAAAATCGATGTTATAAAAAGTGTATTGAAGTCCTTCAAAAACCAATATTTTTCGTTGACATTTCGCATTCACCCAAAATTTTAATTTAATATCTAAATGATAACAGTTTTGTTCAATTAATTATTTATATTTTTGTAGCTATTCTCAATTGATCCGAGTCTGGTGGCTTTCCCCCACAAATCCATCGCAGTATTTGTCCACTCCATGTGTATATAATAAGAAATGCTCTAGCCTGAGGTAGTTTGTATGATGTGGTAGGCTTAATCCATTCCCGAAGCTGACGCTTTCTCTCAAAATATTGCTACTGCACGTGTTTTATGTCATTTCTTTTATCAGATAATGATAATTTTACGCATATTCATACATGTAAGATTTATATATGTAAACATGTATTGCAAACAGTGGCATGGTTAATCCGTTGCATTTTTTTTTTAATATTGCGTTTTATATCTTTTGTGTCTGATCTAGTGGTTTAGGGCGGCGACAGTGCTGACGACGCCAACGTCTTCTCAAAATCTCAACGACTTAGCAATAAGCGCAGCTGTCGCCTGCGTTTTATTGCCGTTATGTCGTCGCAATTCAGCAATCACATCATCACGATTATAACCAAGTCTAACCAAATCGGCGACATCACTCTCAGTGAAGCTATCATTCGATAATACGCTATTAGATGTACCACCTTGAGATCTCTTCGAAGTTGATGCTATGGTAATGGCAATGTTACTAGGTGTTTTTTTTTATTTATTAAAGCTAATATAAAGTACCTGCATCGTGCTTGCTTTGTTCAATCGCTTGCTGTATAGCACGCGACTCTGCCTCGCTGGCTGATTTCTCCAATAGTTTTAATTCCTCCTCAGAATTACCAGTAAGACGTGCGCAATCTGGCAGTTCATTTTCGGGCAAGAATTGGGTCTCGGTACCGGTAGTACCTATACGCAGCACATTACGTTGCAAATCAATATTACACTGCGAAAACACATAACGATGAATTTCTAAATACATATTATGAAATTAACTTAACAAATAAGTGTTTTGTATTTCTGTAGCAATTACAAGGGGTTTGATTAGCAAATTAAATTCTTAGGCAGCCCATAAAATTAAGTAAGATTACCTGATGACGTTTCAACATGTCGAGTCCGAGTAGCATATCCATTGGTTGCTTTTCCAGAACTGAAAAGCTCGAGGTTAGATGATCGCTTTCAATCTGCAATTGAACCATGTGTATCCGGCCAATGATTCGCTGAGTACCAACGCCCTTGGCAACGCCATTCCATCTACAAGCATGGTACAATAAAAAAATAAAATAAAATAAAACTTTTTAATATACAATATAAATGGACTAAAAATTACAAAATAATATTTCTCAGCCTCATAGAATTTGTTTCGATAACTTTTGATTTTCAAATTTTAGCAAAAGTCATAAACCACTATGCGATTGAAAACGAAGAACGTGAAGCGCATGCAATGCAAAGCATTAGATTTAATTGACAATAGTCAAACTACATAACATAGACCTAAAATTTCTACAGAGAAAGTACAAATTTGAGATCGATTTCAAGCGGTCGTTATTCATATATCCATATTCATACATATATTACCCTTCATATCAATTCAGGTCTATTACATACGCCCCACGCATGACTTGCTAAAATTTCAAAATCAAAAGTTATCAAAAAAAATTCTATAGGACTGAGAAATATTGTTTTCTAATTTTTAGTCCATTTATAAAAGCGTACATAAAATTTTTTATTTTTATTTTATTTATTTTCTATTTTTAGTCCTGTCTGTATAAAATTTTGCAATAGGTTATAAAATAATTCAACTAGTAGTTAAAAGAGAACAGAATACAATGCAAACAAAATGTTGTTTGCTCACGTTTAGTAGAAACATACATATGTACATGCATACATATAGCAGCAGTTAATTTCATTTAAAGAAATGGCGTGCTGTTATTGTGACGGCTACAAAAATCCCGCCCAGATCGGCAAGTCAAGGGGTAGTCAAGCTCCACTAACGGCAGCCCTAGGAAGCGTGCAGCCTCGACGGGGTCTGTCCATAGGGACAGGGGCGTTAGCGTGGTGGGGTTTCGAGGGCATACGAAGAGATGCTGTGAGTGATGGGGCGAGTCTCCGCATGCCGGGCATTCGTTTGGAATATCTTCACTTAATCTGCTGAGGTTTGAGTTCAACCTGCTGCAGTAACCAGAGCGCAGTTGGGCTATTGTGGTCCGAGTCTCTCGAGGCAGACGAAGTTCTGTCTCGTCCACGTCTGGTGGTTGTGTTTCGACGATCTAACCCCGTATGTAAATAGTGCATATATGTAGGATACCGAGTGTTTTATTCTCATTTACTTTATACTTTATTTAATTCTATAAATGTATTACACGCAGTACAATTTTGGTTTGGTGAAACTTATGTTAATCGCGGTGGCAGGCAAACGATGGCGGCGACGGTCGACAATGAACTCTGCTGTATGTATCGATAATGGCAGTTAGGTCAGCCATGTCTAGACGTGCGTTCGTTAAGTTCGTCAAGTTCGGTATGCAGGGTTACCTGCCTATGTGAAGGACTAGCGTCGGTGTTGCCGTCTTACCGTACTAGGACCTAATCCCACATATATTTAGGCGCAATATTTAACTTCTTCTGGCGGGGCGACATATAGAGTCTTCTAATTGTATCTCATTGATATGATGCCTACAACGAGGTTGATATCAAGACTAGGTTGATATCTAGAATTTGCCATAAATAGCTTTGCTACATTTATAGTATAAATGGTGGTCTGGACACACAACATTGCAAGTTGATAAAAGCGTTATAATAAAATGTAGAAAAAGATGCAAAAATGTTTTTGTTCTTAAGTTTATATAATTGAGCTTGCATGCTGATTAGAGGGTGTAAAAAATACAAAGCGGTTAGAATTCAATATTAACACTCTTACCTAGTATCGATTAGCCTATTCACATTGCAGCGCTCAGCGCATCCTGCACTCATTATTGTAGTTTGTGCACCTGAATCTACGAACGCTTTTACCGGCACACCATTGACTTTACAGTTTATGTAGCTGAAAATAAATATAGATAGGCTAATTTATATAGAAAAAGGTGCTACCATCAGTTGCAACTTACAGCATAGTGACAGTGCCAAAAATTTCTGGATTATATTCAATGGCGGCTGCCATGTTGTCTTGAATATTTTTTTGTTTAATCTCCTCAGCAATAAGACGTTGCGCCTCTTCATCGAACGGATCAGCATTCAACATGCGTAAACGTTGCATTTGACGTTGTTTTCTGAGATCGATTTGCTCGCGTAATACCTTTGCGAAGTTTTCCAAATTTCCTGAGAGCAATGCGTCGGCTAGTCTTGGATTGTTCTGTTTCAGTAATGACAAGGATTCCGGATTTGAAAGAAACATTTGACGCACAGCAGCTGGATCATCATCGTAGTTGACATTAAATTCATCAGATTCAGAATAATCCATACCGCTGGGTGCGGGACGATAACCTGGTGCCAGCCCGGAAGTATTGCTGCCACCAACGCCGGGTATTAGTATATTACTAAAATCTATACCTCCAATTGACGAGGCTGCATCTGATGTATGCAAAGAGGTACAGAGGAATTTTAACATATTAGAATTGAGAAAAAAATATAGAATTATATTTGACCAACAGATACGTAACGTTCTGTAGAATTTTTTATCAATGGAATTTTAGCTTGTTTAATCAAATAAACTTTTATCTTATTTGTTTATTTAAATGTGTGAAAAAAATAAGCGAGTGAAGAAACTTTTCTGCTACACGTCTGACCTTGAATATTAGCAGACGTACAATACCTACATATCTATCTATCTATCTTCTTCTTCTATATATGTATATAAATGTGAATGTCTGTTTTTTTATTACCTTATAACTTTTGAACCGCGACAAGGAATCGCACTTAACTTTGCACACTTATTTGTGTTATAGGTATGGTCTTATTTGCAACTACATATATAGCAAATTTTGCAACATCCCATAGGGCTGAAATTTTTAATCAGCTATAACTGGAAATTTGGTGCGAAGACATTTATAAGGTAGGCGCTTATAGGAAGGTATATATAAATGAGTTTAAAAAAGTGGGCTTGGCACATCCCATAGGCGTGGAATGTTGTAGCAGCTATAACTTCGGAAGCATAAATCACATGAACTTGAGATTTGTTATGCAGTCATGTCTACCAAAGTTATTATTGCATTTCTAGCTATAAAAATGGCCTAGCATATTCTGCTACCACGGAGCAGAGCCGCGGGTTCAGGCTAACTTCTATATCAGTGTTGGAGTATTGTGAAATTGATCATTAAGATTAATAGATATCATAACTTTTTGGAACGTGTATTAACACTGTGGGGTATCACTGCGCGATTCCACTCCGCAGGGCCAGGCCTCAATCCCTCATCAAAGAACAAAGCAAAAAAATGTAGAAACATGTTTTTCTTAACAGCGGTCGCCCATCGGCAGGCAATGACAGACCTCGGAGTGTATTTCTGCCATGAAATAGAGCTTCTCAGAAAACTACAATCACCGTTCGGTTTGTCGTAAAAATGTAGGTCCTTTCCCTTTGTGTGACAACATCAAGGCGCATGCCACAAATCGGAGGAGGAGCTCGGCCAAACACTAACATATGAGTACGTGCCAATCTACAATTAATTACCACGAGGGTCTACTCTGTATTGCGATTTGAAACTTAAGGCGACACGGACTAGTACAAATTCAGTGCCAAGTATTCGAATCCGAAAGATTTGCTTTTCGCAACGCAATACAGAGTAGGCCCACAGATGTAGATTAAGTTTTTGCAGATTAGAGTAGGAATGAACGTGAACATTTTTAATACATAATGTCTGCGGCAGTTTGAAGTAAAGTTAAAGATACATTTATTCTTACCGCGAAATTTGTCTGAAACTTACAATTATTTATTATATTCCTATTTAAAATATTATTATTACATTATGATTTTTATTGTGTTCTACAATGTCCTTGATTTCAACAAGATGTTTTAAATTCGCAGATGTCCATTGCACTTATACTGCGCAGAAAATATTTTTATCTTAGCGAGGTCGCATTCAATACATAATTGTTTACAAACGTTCATACGTTTGTGAGCTTGAAGACCAAAAGATATGTAGCTCCATAAAAATAAACATAGTATATGTACATATGTACCTACATATGCATGTACATATCGATATCGTCGTTTAAAGTACAAAACCGCATATCGTGATTCTGCAAAACCGCGTAAGTGACATTGGCTGCCAAAAATTGGATTTGTTCACACAAGCTCTTGGCTCAATCCTTATCCATTCGTCTTGAAATATACTAGGCAGATAAGCGATTGCTTTATAAAGAAGAGAATCATTTTGAAATATGAGTGTTTTTCCGCTCTAGAAAATAATTTCTACAATTTCATATACGCGGTTTTGAATTTTGCTGATACGCGGTTTTGCACTTTCAACGACGATATGTACTTGTTCGTCCAAATACGATACGATCGATTTAAATGCGACTGAGAGCTATTTTTTCAGTCAAAGTAAATGCAGTAGAGCTATTTGTTGTTTAAGATTGGAAATGCAAGCGTGGAAAAATTACGGGTGGATATATGAGGAGTTGGAGCGCATTGACCCACTTATACAGACAAATAATAACAAGGCATACAAAAACAACCAATCAGAAAAGGACTACATACATGCAATTAATTTATTAATTTACAATTACATTCATGATAAATAAAAGCTTATAAAAATATGTCTAATTTACTCACCTAAACCTCCAACTGCTGGAGCACCAGCGGAACGAGCGATTGGTAAACGCTGTAATATAACACAGTCACCATCTTTAATGCCGAAATGTTTGAGCGACTTTTTGTCATCCAGCAATGGCGCCCCATTGAATACAATAATGATCTCGGCGCTGGGTAGACCAGATTCAACTTCACAGAATGCCTTGAAATTTTCCAGCTCCAGTTCCTCGGAAACATCCAAGAAAAATACGCTATCAGTTAGCGTGGTTACCGTTATCTTCATTGTTCTATTTTTTAGTCGCTATCCAACTACTTTAGTGATCGTTATACTTTTATTTGTCAATTTTTGGACAAAAGTAATTACGATGGCTACAAAAAATAAATGTATTTATTGCTCTGCTGCACTGTACGTTTTCTTGCTGCTTACACCTAAACGCACGAGAACTGGCTGAATTTCTGCACAAATACACTGATCTTGATAAAATTTCTTCTATTATTTGCAGTATTTCTCTTTGTTACACATTTATAACCAATGCATTTCAAAAACAATGCATAAAATGCGTTCAGCCGTGATTCGTCACTAAAAAACAGGAGGTTTTCGGCTTGATTTCGTTTTTTTTTTCTTCCAGTCTCATTCGCTACTTTTAACTTTTCCTTTTTAGCTCGCTTCTGTTTTTCGTTCAATCGGCATTGTCATTTTCGGCCTTTTCGTTGTTGCGTCCAGTGTTGCCACGAACACTTTTTCTAATAAAATTGCCTACCAAAACCAACCAAAACTACCAAATTTTTTTTCTTTGTTTTTTTTTTTTAATATCTATTAAAAATTTAGGTGGCATAACATTTAGTAAAACTAAAACACAACTAGTACAATAAAAATAAATTAGCTGCGTTTAACAATTCATTTTACTGTACAGACTTAACACATGTATGTCCCTTTACACATACATATTATTTTTATTATAACGTCGGGAGTAATCGCGCTGTGACCTAAAAATATCTATTGTGTAAACGCTAAGTGAAATCACTCCAATCTTAGGCTATTTATGAAGCTAAGCACTTTGGAGGGTGCCATGTTCCAAATTTTGGATGGAGAAGACAATCGTTAACCAAGGTGGACTGATACAAATACTGATTCTATTCATGAAACGTGGGCAGTCACAAAAGGCTCGGGACCACGCCAGTGCATTTGGGCTCCACGCTTTGCGAGATAGTCAGCCCTTTTGTTGCCTCAAGCCCCCTGACAGCCATGAAACGCCCTTGTAGCCTTGTTAGTAACATTCAAGAGATGTGAGTTCCAATTGACCCTTTGGTCTAGAGTAACCCATAGATACTACGCCTCTTCTGAGAACTCAATTTCTCTCCTACCAACGTCGGTATAGTCAAGTTGACTTTCCTTCTTTTTAATAACGGGACAATAGGGGACTTCAGTGGGTTTATTGGCAAGCCTTTTCAGCGCACCAGTCTTCAGTACATATAGGTATGTAAATAGTATATCACAACTTTGTAGTTCAATTTAAATTAAATAGATAACTTGTAGGCACATAAATTATACGTGGATGTTCATATTGTAGGTATATTGGAAATTATAAGGGTATGCGTTTGTACATACAAGTCAGGTATATTCACATGATTGCGGTCGACGTTATACGATCGCGCCGTTGAAATATTCGTGTTAACAAGGTTGCTAAACTATTTGGAGATAATTTAAATTTACCGAATGGAAAAAAACCTACCAGTTTTGGTCATGAACGAAAGACACAAGATCACGCCTTCCCGAAAGAAAGAAAAAAGTTATTTTCTAGCTGTTGAAATCTCGACGCCATCTTTGTTGTAAGAAGTAAACAACGAAGAGAACAAAAAAAACGCGTAATTGTTGAACGCATGAATAATCATTTTTATTATGCAAATTCTCCTATAAATCATGTCGTTGTGTTAAATTATTCTTTACCTTATGTGTGCACACGTTGTCACAAGCGAAAATTGCAGTAAAAAGCTACCGCCAAATTGTAAACAACAAACAAATGTTAACAAACGGTTAATGTCAAAGTCGCCCAACTTTTTTCCTAAATGCGATTATAACGGGCTACTAAGAAGAAGGCGAGATCTTGTATTTTTGGTTCATGAATTTTGGTAGGAAAAACTTATGTGTGGCAACACTGGTTGCGTCCCTTTCTCTCTTTTTGGACATCGTCAGCAGAACGTTAGTCCCCTTTCAGACACGTCAAGTCTTGAAAGCAATTTTTTCGCATTGTCTTTTGTGTTTTCTATTTGCTTTCACACGTGCATGATTCAACAACTACAGGTTGTAGCAATCGTACAAAAACAACTTTTACCGTTGGTATGAACTCCTTGTGTCATCAACGTCTTCTTTGTTTATTCATATTCGTGTGTATATGTATACCCTGCATATCAGGATTTCATAGAATTCTGAAAGGTTTCACAATTTTTTTAACAATTTTCTTTAAGAAATTCTTAAGAAATTTCTTTACTAGTTCTTGTCAACCGCTTCATATGTTTTTTTTTACAGATTTCTAAAAGAATCGTAACAAATTTCCGACACTCTTAAAGATTTCGGGAGCATTTGTTTGTAGGGTATATATGAAATGAAATCCCATATCAATATTTTCTTATAATGAAAAATATTTTCAAGTCACATAAAATAAAATAACAGGAAAAACAAAATTTCAAGCAAATCGCGCGTGGAGCGTAAGTGATTATGACCGGATGCAGTTCCTACATAAGTCAAACCGTGTTCCGAACACAACTTTCAGTGAATAATGGTGGGCTGACTTTAAAAAATTTAGGGGCAGAAAGAGTACTTACTTAGCTTAAAGGTAGAACTCTCTCTTATTTTCAAATATACCACTCTTATAGTAGATACCTTAATAGCTTTAATGAAATATGTACACAAAATTATATCTCCACGTTCGAGCAAATGCACGAAATTTTTATGTATTAGTCCATCCGATTTTTCTCATTTGCAAAGAGATAATGCATGAGTTAATGCAAATAAAGACGGTTTATGCAGATAAGCGAGCCAGTTTGTCAACCGTATAAAAAGTATGTACATATATACACATATGCATACATAAATATTTATCAAAATATTCAGAATGACGAGTTGAATTGGTTCAGCCGTGTCTCTTTTTAAACACGTTAACTCGAACAAAATTTAGATAGTTCAACGAAAGTCAGGGCCGAAGTTGCCTTTGGTATAATTTAGGTTAGTATTCAATTTGGCGAAAGCTGTCAGTAACCACGCCCACCTCCCATGTAGTGATTAACAATATTTTTGTATCATTATTATTTTTTACGAATTTCGCTGTTCAAATTTACATGTCAAATATATCAACAAATATTTGTGGGTACTTTTGCACCAGTCGTTGCCTATGGGTTAATAACAAAAAAATCCTATACATGCA
Organism: Rhagoletis zephyria; assembly: GCF_001687245.7. Taxonomy (NCBI): domain Eukaryota; kingdom Metazoa; phylum Arthropoda; class Insecta; order Diptera; family Tephritidae; genus Rhagoletis; species Rhagoletis zephyria. Next base: position 161,906 of record NW_016157552.1, read on the forward strand.
CAGTATTTCATGTATTAATTTTCAAATAAGCATATTGTCAATGGTTGGTTTACTGAATACTGTGGTTCTAAACAAGGTACATTAACCAAATTTTGGTTCTAAATGACAAGAAGAAAGGGAAAAGCCCAAAATACAATAGCGCAGCGGCAGTGGCAGTGACAGTTTCTAAAATCAGCAGTTACTGCTAATATTAGCAGTCACTACCGCAGCAAATACAATACGGTATTAGCTCTGATACAGTACTTTTCGTGAAAAATCCAGTAAAACTATCAAACAGCAAAATTACTCTCTGAAGTGAGAGTAAAAAGTGAGTAACAACAAAAAGTACGGCAACAAAAAAAACATTTTTCCTGTAAAAACGTGAACCAGTGATTGCTTGACACTTTTCATGATTTTACCAAAAGAAAAAGTTCGGGTAAAATCTTGCAACTTCATTCTCTACACAACTTCCCAAAAGTCGCTCTCATTTACAGGATTTTGGAGGATTTCAGAGTACGGGAACATTTTTCCTGCAACTTCCTGCAAGTTCGTGTAAAATCCTGNCCCAAAAGTCGCTCTCATTTACAGGATTTTGGAGGATTTCAGAGTACGGGAACATTTTTCCTGCAACTTCCTGCAAGTTCGTGTAAAATCCTGCAAGTTCATGGAGTACTGGATCAGAGCTATTGTCAGTGACTGCTTTTTTTTAAATCCCTTTTGTTTACTTACATTTTTGTTGTTGTCTTTTAGGCTTCAGTGATCTAAACAGAAGTTGGTGCGTTTCATTTATTTCAAATTCAACATGCGAAGTTTGCTGCGATGAAGGCAGAATTTGGGCTAAACTGAGCAGTACTACTGTTGTTGTTGTTGTTGTAGCGGCTACAACAACCCCGCCCAGATCGCTTGGTATCCCAGTCGTTGTCGTCGAGTTCCCCTAACGGCAGCCCCAAGAAGCGTGCAGCCTCTATGGGGTCGGTCCACAGGGACAACGCCGTTAGGGTTGTGGGGTTTTCCAGGCATGCGAAGAGATGTTTCGAGTCGTGAGGGGTCTCTCCGTATGCCGAACATTCATTCGGCACATCCGCATTTAACCTACTCAGGTAAGAGTTCAGCCTGCTGCAGTAGCCAGAGCGAAGTTGGGCAATTGTTGTTCTTGTCTCCCGGTGTTTGTGTGCCTAGAACGGCATTTACAGGTCTAGAGACTACATAACTCGAGACTGAGTCCCTGTGAATGCCGTTCAGGGCCTGTCGGTATGCTGACGGGTCCATAGGCTGCTTAATGAACCTCTGGACTTCGTCCGTCAGTTCATATAGATGCCTCCTGACATGTCTAGGCGAGGGCTCCTCTGCAAGCAGCTATCTGTTTGGGTGGCCGCATCCTCTGCTGTATTACGTTCTTTCCCTAATATTCCGGACCGGATCCGGTAATTAGAGAATAAGCGAAAGTTTTATCTCAAAAATGGAACATAATCCAGAAGTACGGGAACGCAAAAAACCACATTTCGTGCCCAGAATTTGAGAAACGGCTTATTCGCGTTGTTTTTGTTTTTGTCACTTAAATGAAAATTGAATTTTTGTTTCACAAATTTTTGTTGCAAAAATTAGATGGCTATTTGGCTTTTGTCAAGATAAAAAATGCCCACGCACAAATATTGCCTCTGATAAAATTTATGTCAGGCAATAAAAATGGCAGTTGGTACGCAAAAACTTTTGCCTGTGGAGACGGGCCGTTATGTATGTATGAGTAAAAACTATCGATAGTGCTAACAAAATCATCGATGTTTTCGATAGTCAAAAACCATCGATACTATCGATAGTTTTCCAGCTCTAGTTTGACTGCTAGAGTTGGCATTACTGGCACAAAGTGTTGGTCGCGTAGCAAACGAGAACCTGATTTTTTCGCCTTCATAAATTGCTGTGTTTTCACAAAGTTCGGTACGAAAGCGTAGTATAAAAATTAGCTTTTGATAAAATAATTGTTATACATACATTGAAAATTGAATAAGTAAAAGTAAGTTTGGCATTGTGAAAATCAAAGATTTTCGTTAAGTCGCTTTGTGGCACTGTGTATGTGGCTTGATTGCGAAGTGCGATAAAGCAAGTGGTCGAAAAAGATAGCATTGGAATAAAAAAGCTCATTTATATAGCGATAAACGAATAAAATAGCTATTTTCACAAAATATAACACTAATTCCAGCTTTAGGTACTTATTTAATTAAAATTTATCAATTGAATCGTGCGATATACATGCATATATATATCACGAAAAAATTCCTTTCAATTCGGGTGCCGCCGCCATATTTGTGAACATTTTCGCGTTTTCAGCCGATTGCTCAGCATACATACATACATATGTGCATATATCGCAAAAGGGAAAAGCAAATAATTAAGCAAATTATTCGTTTGCAAATTTTTACAGCTCGCTTCCAGTGAATAATTTTTCAACGTGGAAACGATTAAAAAATCTGAAAATTATAATGAGTGCTCAGCCTAGTCCCGCCTGCATGACTCCATCAACCGAACAGGAAAGGGTAAGTTTCAGAGATTTGGTATAATAATAAAATTCAGTTGATTATTTGCATGGAAATGTGCTTATATTTTTATGGAAATACCGTGTACATACATATATAAAACCAATTATAAAATAGGTTCTTTCAATAACAATCCGCACCTTTCTGCGTAGGCGGCCTTCGGCCGCACTTAGGGATTATAACCCTCAGGCAGTAGAATTCTCCTTTCTGTGTTGCCAAAGAAAAGGGGCCGAACACCTTTTGCATAGAACACCTTTCTGCGTAGGCGGCCTTCGGCCGCACTTAGGGATTATAACCCTCAGGCAGTAGAATTCTCCTTTCTGTGTTGCCAAAGAAAAGGGGCCGAACACCTTTTG
>NW_016157552.1:164783-165304 GCF_001687245.7 Rhagoletis zephyria
TGAACTTGCAAGTTTTACTGGATTTTTACTGGATAAATTTTTACTAGCAACTATTTGCTAGTAAGAAAAACAGCTGATGGCATGATGCTTATTAATCATTTTAATAATAATTAATCAGCTGTTCATAAAACTAGCAATTTGTTATTTTCCGATTCAATTTTCTTAGAAAACTAGTGTTTTCCATCTTATTATATATTTAAATAGGTTTATTTTTTCAATTGCAACTCAAAAAGCACCATAAACAATTATTTTCTTAATGTGATTTACATAAAGCATCATGCCATCAGCTGTTTTTCTTACTAGCAAATAGTTGCTAGTAAACATTTATCCAGTAAAAAACCAGTAAAACTTGCAAGTTCAGCTGTCATTTTTGCTCTCTCAATTTCCCCTCTTTTGCTAGTTTCTTGCAAGTTTTTGCGTACGAAAACNGCAACTCAAAAAGCACCATAAACAATTATTTTCTTAATGTGATTTACATAAAGCATCATGCCATCAGCTGTTTTTCTTACTAGCAAATAGTT
>NW_016157552.1:165404-189343 GCF_001687245.7 Rhagoletis zephyria
ATTGACGACGGAATTGAGATATTGAAAAGGTTACAACGGCATTAATTGTGGTTTTTTTTTGTAAATTTGTTCAAATTTGTTGTGGAAAGAAAAAATGTGTAGCTCTCGTTATTTAAGAAAAAAATGGTATGTAGTGCTAACTGACACCATACACCTAGTCGATAGAATTGAGATATCCAATATGTTACTATGCCATTAATTGTAGCTTTAAACTTTAAAGTTTGTTGTGAAAAGAAAAAATTTGTAGCTTTCGTTTTTCTGGAAAAAATTGAGTTGACCCTTTTTCGAACAAAATTTAGTATGTAGTGCTAACTTGACACCATGCACCATTGACGACAGAATTGAGATATTGAAAACGTTACAACGGCATTAATTGTAGCTTTTTTGTTGTAAATTTGTTGTGGAAAGAAAAAATTTGTAGCTTTCGTTTTTTAAGAAAAAATGGTATGTAGTGCTAACTTGACACCATACACCTAGTCGATAGAATTGAGATATTGAAAATGTTATAACGGCATTAATTGTAGCTTTTAGCTTTAAAATTTGTTGTGGAAAGAAAAAATTTGTAGCTCTCGTTTTTTAAGAAAAAATTTTTGTGGCATATTTTATTAAAAAAAAAAATATTGTAAGCTGCACGCAACAATTTGAATTCATTAAATTTGAAAACTCACAACTGCCTCCACCGCGATTTGAACTTGCGACCAGTGTTGGTTGAGTCCGAGGTCTTCTCGCTGAGCTACTTTCGTATTGACGTGTGTCAAGTTAGCAAGTTAGTTAACTTGACACCATACACCTAGTCCATAGAATTGGGATATCCAATATGTTACTATGCCATTAATTGTAGCTTTTAACTTTAAAATTTGTTGTGAAAAGAAAAAATTTGTAGCTTTCGTTTTTCTGGAAAAAATTGAGTATACCCTTTTTCGAAAAAAATTTAGTATGTAGTGCTAACTTGGCACCATGCGCTATTACCGACAGAATTGAGATATTTAAAATGTTACAACGGAATTAATTGTAGCTGTTTTGTTGTAAATTTGTTGTAGAAAGAAAAAAATTGTAACTTTAGTTTTTTAAGAAAAAATGGTGTGTAGCGCTAGCTTGACACCATACACCTAGTCGATAGAATTGAGATAGTGAAAATGTTATAACGGCATTAATTTTAGCTTTTAACTTTAAAATTTGTTGTGAAAAGAAAAAATTTGTAGCTTTCGTTTTTCTGGAAAAAATTGAGTTAAAACAAAATTTAGTATGTAGTAGAGGTATACGCCGCCAGGTCACGCCGCCGCCGCGGTTTTTTGTCATTTCTCACGCGCCGCCGCCGAGTTACGAAAATATCGGCGCGACGGTGGCGGCGGCGTTCGGCGCCTAAGGAATTTTGTACAAAATTTTCATGTTGTATGCACATTGAAATACATAGTTTGAAGGAAATACTATTTAAATCGTATAAAAGCACTATTTTACGAAATGAAAATTACATTTTTAAAAGAAGTTTTTTTGCATAATTTGGGCCACTGAACATTTCAAAAAAAAGCGTAACTCAGAAAAAAACATAGGTAACACGTTTTTCGATCGAAAGCGTTTATTACAGTTAAATTAGGGTCGAATACTGGTAATGTGACGATTTTTTCCGAAGTATAAAATTTTTTTCAATACTACAACAATACTACTTTTTTATATACTACATCAACAAGAAAGTTATACACATCAAAAACTTTAACGCCAATATCTCAGAAAGCAGTTTTAACAGAAGCGCTCTTATTGCATCTAACTCCTCAATTATTGAAGATAATACAAAGACTAGTTGATTTTCCTGTGTGTTTTTCAAATATTTTAAACAGAATTTTAATAAAAAGCAAACACTTTTTTTTGCTAATTTTTACATTCGTAAGTTACTTTATTCTTAGGTCCCACAGACGTATACAAGAACTAGGTGGCTGTGTGAAAATTATGTTAGTATTCCCAAGTAGTGGTCAAACCCCAGGAAGGTTTTGCTCCCGCGCATCGCAATATTTTCTACACAGAGTTAAAGTCCCCCTTTTTGGTAAAAATTAATATTATTTTGANTTACGAAATGAAAATTACATTTTTAAAAGAAGTTTTTTTGCATAATTTGGGCCACTGAACATGTCAAAAAAAAGCGTAACTCAGAAAAAAACATAGGTAACACGTTTTTCGATCGAAAGCGTTTATTACAGTTAAATTAGGGTCGAATACTGGTAATGTGACGATTTTTTCCGAAGTATAAAATTTTTTTCAATACTACAACAATACTACTTTTTTATATACTACATCAACAAGAAAGTTATACACATCAAAAACTTTAACGCCAATATCTCAGAAAGCAGTTTTAACAGAAGCGCTCTTATTGCATCTAACTCCTCAATTATTGAAGATAATACAAAGACTAGTTGATTTTCCTGTGTGTTTTTCAAATATTTTAAACAGAATTTTAATAAAAAGCAAACACTTTTTTTTGCTAATTTTTACATTCGTAAGTTACTTTATTCTTAGGTCCCACAGACGTATACAAGAACTAGGTGGCTGTGTGAAAATTATGTTAGTATNCCCCCTTTTTGGTAAAAATTACTATTATTTTGCATTACATTCTGTTCTCCTTAGAAAAATTTGGCACTTAATATATTATTGGAAATTTAACTATTTATAAGCCATTTTTCAAACAGTGGGTCAAAAAGGCCCGTTCTGGTGGGAGTTGATGGTTTAAACTTTTGGAAAAATGTAGGCCAACCCTATTTTCAATATATAACCCGCAAAAAAAATCGTGAGAACTCCGTCATTTAACGTAACGGTTGATAAGCTTATTGCAAAAATTTATTTATTGATAGCGACATAAATTACCCCAATAACTTAACCTTTAATTTTTTTTATTTCTTTAAATTGAAATAGTACATTCGGATTTCTAGAGTACATAGAGATGAACGTATATTAGGGTGCCCATCGAAAATCGTTTTTTTGTACGTTAGTACTACATATTTTCAAATTGTGGAAATTATCGATGGTCAAAATTTATAAAATTCTTTGAAATGCAAGCAGAAATAGTCATTCAAAACTCATGATTCTAGAAAATCGTATTTTCTGGCCTAAATCGACAGGCCACGACCTCTAAATGGCCTTTAAAAATCTATAATAATAGGCAATAATATTTCTCATAAAAACGAATCAAATTAGGGGGTAGGGTCTTTAAATTTTCAAAAAACGCATTTTCGATGGGAAACCTAATGTATATACTATATAGACTTTCTTCTGTTCGCCCATCCATCAGCAGCAGTCACTCAACATTTGAATTCAATGAATGAATTAAATAGAATTATAATCTGATGACATAAGATTAGAAGCCTCATGGCTCTTTGGAATCTACCTTTGGGCAGTAGCGCCGGCGTTTGCAGACGCGCCGGCGTCGCCGCCGATTCTTTTTGAAGTTGACCACGCCGCCGCCGCAAAGCCTGTCGGCGTAAACCTCTAGTATGTAGTGCGAACTTAACACCATACACCTAGTCTATAGAATTGAGATATTGAAAATGATATAACGGCATTAATTGTAGTTTTTGTTGTAAATTTGTCGTGGAAAGAAAAAATTTGTAGCTCTCGTTTTTAAGAAAAAATGGTATGTAGTGCTAACTTGACACCATACACCTAGTCGATAGAATTAAGATATTGAAAATGTTATAACGGCATTAATTGTAGCTTTTTTGTTGTGGGAAAAAAATTTGTAGCTGGTGTCGATAGTATCGATAGTTTTCCAGCTCTACAAAACAAAGTCCCGATTACGTCTGCATGAAGTGAAGTTCTGATCGAAATCCCGCAAAAGAGTTAACTACAAGATGGTTATTTTTATCAATTGATAACTTTTCACTGCAGGCTCCATACAAATGTGTTTACAATAAGATTTTGATTGCAGTGGAAGTGACTTAAATAATAAAAAAAATACTTCGCATGAAATTTGAGACAATCTGGTGGAGGTTTATCGAGCAGCAGAATGATTTGAAAGAACCTTCGACAATTGGTGGAAAAGCAGCGGCGATATTTATTGACGCTTTACTTTACAGGCTAATGTTATGTACTCGGTTGGCTTGATGGCTGCTTAGTTGCGCGATGACGGACGACAAGGTCGTACATTGGCCCACAACAATCACTTGACATACTGCATACATATGTATGTATGTATATCAGCTCACACAAAATGAAAACTATTCGCGACCACACAAAAAAAAAAACTGAAAAACCACATCGAACCCCAATCAACAACGCAATGCAAGTACATACGAGAACATATCAATATAGCTAGTTCATATACTTACGCGTGTTCTCGCTTTGCATATGGAACGGCAATGATAAATACATAAATTGAAGTCCATATTCTAACGAAAGTTGCGTTGGGGTTGCAATTTTGTTATTATAATTAAAAGGGTAACTATTAGATAATTAAAAATAAATAGAATATTGCTCTGTAATAATCAATTTAGGCTTGGTTTGACGGCATACCTAGATGATGTATGATTTTTATGAATTAAAGAAGCGACTTTAAAATAACTCTTGCAAAGGCCTTCTGAAATACATCCTATAAAAGCCCTTCTGGAAGGTCTTCTATCGATAGCGAAAGAAGAAGCCCTTTAATTTGGGCCAATCCAGGCAAAAAAGAAAGTAGAAAACAATGGGTAGTTTTTTTTTANGGTTTCGTGGTTTTCGAGCCACTTTCGAGCTTAAGGGAATCCCCTAAATGTTTAGTTTTTTTTTTAAATAAAATTTAAGGCTAGTTCGGAACGATAGGAGGCAGATTTATGTTTATCTATCTTCTATCTATCCATATATATAAATGTGAATGTCTGTTTGTTTATTACCTTATAACTTTTGAACCACGACATGGAATCGCACGAAACTTTGCAGACTTATTTGTTTTTACCCCGGGAAGGTTATAGGTATGGTTTTATTTGCAAATATATCGTAAATTCTGCAAGGGGCCGTGGCACCTCCAATAGGACTGCAAATGTTTAATCAGCTACAACTTCGGAATCATAAGTCAAAAGAACTTGAAATTTGATACGAAGACATGTCTATGGGAGACGCTTATAGTAAGGTGTATTTAAATGAGTTTATAAAAGGGGGCGTGATACATCCCTTGGGCGTGGAATTTTGTTTCAGCTATAACTTCGGAACCATAAGTCAAAAGAACTTGAAATTTGGTTCGAAGACATGTCTATGGGAGACGCTTATGGTAAGGTATATATAAATTAGTTACTAAAAAGGGGCGTGGCATATACCATAGGCGTGGAATTTTGTTTCAGCTAAAACTTCGGAACCATACGTCGCACGAATTTTATTTATTTATTTATTTAAGTCTATGGTTTTACCGAACATTCCTCAGTAACGATTTGAAAAAATTCCCTCTCAGAGTCAGTTAATGATGCGTTAACGGCATTTAATGAACATTAAAGTTAAGTAAAGAAAAACCTTTACTTAACTTTTTAACGTATGATTGTGAAATTTTTTGCTTGTTTCCAAAAAATTTCAATTTCGATAACGTTGCTGTAAGAGTGGCAATGGCCCAGTGAGCAGAGCACTTTTGTGCCATTCGAGAGATCCGAGTTTGATACTATAGTGAGTTGAAAGACAGATGCCAGAATTGGCCAGTTAGTGGTTTTGTTTGTCTTTTAGTAGTTTCTAAAAATTAAATGAAATAAAAAAATATTTATTTTTTAAGCAATAAAACGTAAGAATGAAAAGAAAAAAATTAATAAAAAAAAGAAAAAAAAAACGTTGCCGATGATCGAACTCGGATCTCTCGAATGGCACGTCAGTGCTCTGCTCACTCAGTCATTGTGACTGTTGAGGCAGTGCTGCGCAAAATGATATAAATACTTATTTGTATTTTATTTATTTCAAACTGAGCGAAAAAAGTGAGTGGAGCCTCAAAAAGGGCCATACTTAAATTTTTCATTTCATAATTTTTAACTGAGAGGAAACATTAATTAACTGATTTAACGATCATTAGTTAAGTGCCCGTTAGAGTTAATTTAATGAAGGTTTCTGAGTGTGGCTGTTAGCCTCTACATGTGTAATAATGTATTATTTTTCTGAGTAGGGTTGCCACCTATTTAAAATTTACTATCTTCTATACATAGTATAAAGCAAAGTCGAGATATTTTGACCACGCTAATTTCAAAAACTACTGAACGGATTTATACGAGATTTTTTAAAGTATAATCTGCATCGTAAGGAATATTATCCTTAGAACTTTAAATTCCTGTACGGTCGCCACCTGTCTAAAAATTATTAGAACCGCACTTTTCGTTGGATTACAAGAAATGCGGTGTCAAATAAAAGGGCTCGGCTTTTAGATGTTCAATAATGTATTACTTTTTGTGCAGGGTTGCCACTTTTTATGTGCAATCAGTTTTTATTTTTTGTTTGAGTGGGGTTGCCACCTATTTAAAAATTATGTATGTATAATACGCGAGGGCATTTTTTGTTAATGACATTAGATTTGCACAGTTCATTCAATTAAAAAAAATGAGGTGTCAAATGAAAAGGCTTGACCTTTTGATTTGCAGTAAGGTTTTATTTTTCGGGGAGGGTTGCAACCTGTGCCAATAATTAAAAAACGTGGGCTGTTCGTTAGATTACAAGAAATGAGGTGTCAAATGAAAGGGTTTGGCCTCCAGGTGTGCAATTATATATTATTTTTTTTTAGTAGGTTTGCAACCTGTTTAGTTGTCAATCGCATCTTATTTAATATCTATTTCATTCAGCGCGTGGCGAAGCCTCGCATATGCGAGGCCGGCTAGTTTTTATATAAAAAAATAAACCATTGTAAATCCAAGTTTCAAACTTTGTCCAATATTCCAAACACACGTGAACAAACTTACGTTAATTCGATTTCTTAGAAAGATTGTGAGTATGAAGTTTGAAACTTGGTTACAATGGGTTTGCTAAGGAAGGAACTCTATATTTTATAAAAAAAATACTAATATTTAACAACAAATTTTTTTGTGAAATCTTGTCGATATGTGATGCGACTATAATTTATTCGACCACTGTATATAAATTGGATAGGTTTAGAAATTTGGTTCTACTTTAAATACAATTTTATTTTTTTGCTGGAAACTATTGGCCTAATTCATAAAAAATAAAGTAGGTTTAAAGAGCTTTATAAATTGACGTTTTCATACATTTTTCAATTTATAAACCTTTTATAAAGCTACTTTATTTTTTATGAATAAGGCCATATGTATGTAAAAAAAAATAACAGCAGACGACATTTGACCATTTTTTGACTATTTTTCTTTTGTTTGTTTAATGTTCATTAAAACCATTGAAAACCAAATAAATAAAAAATGTAGAAAATGCTATTTGGATTTTTAGGATATTATCGTATATTTTTATTATCTAAATGTATAAAAATCCATGTACATACTTTACATTCAAATACGTACATACATAGACAAGAATAAAAATATCTTACGTATCTGTGTTCGTATGGAATAGTAGCTTATGTCGGAAAGCTTGCTTTAGTATACTGCGGCATACTCTTTATTCTTTAAACGACAAGGAATTTTTTGATGAGATTAATTAAGAATATTGACTTGCTAGTATCGGAAATATTTCTTGCACGTTTATTTGCCAAAAGTTGTTCAACGGCTCGGCGCCAGCGAGTCATTCGCAATCGTATGCTGCGAATGCCGCATTATAGTAAAGCCAGCCTTTCGACATAAGCTACTATTCCATACGAACACAGGTATAATGACAATCTATCGAAATACGATATCATTGTTTTTAAGGCTTGGTTAATGAGGAACAAAAGAATATTATTTCACGGGTACATGAATATATCGATCGCTGAGTGGAAGATCGACCTATCTCGGCAGCCAGTTCGAAAACGCTCTATCTCAAAAAACTTTTCAAGAACGCCCTACTTCAGAATTTAATTGAAAAACACCCTATCTCAAAATTCGATTCAAAAACGCCCTATCTCACTTCAAAATGTATTGAAAATATGCTGATATAGGGCGTTTTTGAATCGACAGCTGAGATAGGGCGTTTTTAAAACGAGTTCTGAAATTGGGCGTTCTTGAAAAATTTTTTGAGATAGAGCGTTTTCGAACAGGCTGCCGAGGTAGGTCGATCTTCCACTCAGCCATCGATATACAAGCATTTATATTTGGCATTTTCTTCCATATAATAATACATACACGAACTCGTTTTTATGTTAAAAATAAATAGTAAAACTTAGCTATTTCGAGCTTGCACTTTATTAGCCAAAAATTCAACAAGGTATAAAAATGCCGACTCGAAAATTTTCTAAATATTAAAAAAATGGCAAAAATTTATAAACAGCCTTATTATATATCACGAGCGAAAGGCAACACAAACGATTCATCTGCAGAAGAATGCTTCAAAAATTAGTCCGGCGGCGTCATTCTGGTCGGTTTAAACGTAACCGAGACGATTGTAACTAATCGATCAAAAGCAAGACGAAGACGATGGAGAGTAATAAAATCGTAATCAGAGACGTTGTCGTCTGCAAGCAAATCGTTCGTGTTGCCTATCGTTCGTGATACATAATAAAGCCGAAAGTTAGAAACAATGAAATTATAGAAAAGATCACTGTTCGTTTTGTTTTGTACAACATTTGTGTAAGTTTTAATTAGCTCAAAAATTTCGTTCGATTTTTAAGAATTATTTCGCTGAAGATGTTATATATTTTCTTCCATATAAAGTACACTGCCGGAACAAAGTATTGGCACAGCAAATTTTTCACAATATATGCAACAATTTTCATTCTAATATTTTTCCGCTAATTTCGTATAAAATATAGTTCATTCTACAACAAAAAAAAACGTAAAAATATAATTCCTAAACTTTGTGCAAAATTCAATTTCATTTCAATTTTCATGAAAATTTTAAACTTTTTAATCAGATTTTTTAGAATTTTTTCAAGTATGCAGATTTGTAGCCCAATCAATTTTATTATATTAAAGTTAAGAGTTTTANAACGTAAAAATATAATTCCTAAACTTTGTGCAAAATTCAATTTCATTTCAGTTTTCATGAAAATTTTAAACTTTTTAATCAGATTTTTTAGAATTCTTTCAAGTATACAGATTTGTAGCCCAATCAATTTTATTATATTAAAGTTAAGAGTTTTCAGTAGCTAGGAATTACCGTTGATGTTTGGCAATCTTTTTCACGCAGTCTCTTCCATCCAATTTTTTTTTTTCGAAAATACTTTATATGGAAAACATGCAAAACACCTTAAAAAAAATTCTCAAAAATCAGCGCGATTTTTGACTAACTCCGATCTATCATTTTTTTACTAGAATTTAATGGGCTGCAAAACTGCATACTCAAAAAAATTCTAAAAAAAAAACGATTAAACAAGTTGAAAATTTTGATGAAAAATTGCTGAATTTTCGCGAGTTTTGCACAAAGTTTAGGAATTTTATTTTTATGTTTTTTGTTGTTGAATGAACCATATTTTTATACAAAATTTGCGGAAAAATATTAGAATAAAAATTGATGCATATATTGTGAAAAATTTGCTGTGCCAATACTTTGTTCCGGGAGTGTATGTACATATCGTCACCTGAACTGCAAAAGGACGTAACAAACATCGTCGCTGAAATACAAAAAGTCGTAACTAATAAAAAATTCAAAATTCACTTATTGATTGATATGATGGATTTCATCGAATTACAACTCCCACATCGTTTTATGAAAAAAATAAAAAATATTAGTCATGACTTTCTATTTCAGTTACGATGTTGTTAGGTCTTTTTGCATTTCAGGTGACGATATGTATGTTCGAAAATGAGCAACATCGTCAGCGAAATAAGTCTAAACAATCAACGAAATTTTTGACCTAATTCAAACTTACACAATATTACTTAAATTGAATGAGCTATAAAACTGCACACCTTAGTTTTTTATAGAAATTCGGATTAAAAAGTTAAAAATTTTGATGACAATTTTTTGAGCTTTGACAAATTATTATAAATCTTTACAAAGTTGAGTTACTTGATTTTTGTTGTAACATGCATTATGTTTTCCTAAAAAAAATAAATTAAAAAGTGGTTGATCAAAAATTGTAAAAATAAATCTTTTTCAATTATCGGGCCACCAGTGTATAACTAGTGCCTTTTTTATATGCATATTGAAGCTTTAGATTAAAAAAAAATACCGAAATTACGAGTTTTCACTGTTTTTATAACATAAAGATTCTAATGAAGAATGTGCTAAAAATAAAAAGAGTTCATATCGAAGATATGATATGCGAAGATATAGTTGCTGAGCGATTTACAGAAGTGGGGGTACCTGGAGCCGCATCATCAGAATATACAGAAGCAGAAGTGGCAGAACCATAATGTGCAACCTCAATACAAGTAGATACTGGTAACACAAAACAAGACGTAGTAGCAGAAGGAGACTCGTGTAAGGAGATTGAAGAGTAATGGGAGCGGAATTAGCCGATGGAATGGTCTCATCGACAACGATGGTCACCGATGATTCAACTTTAATAAAATTTTAAACAAATCGTTGAAACATACCATTCTTATTTTTGCATATACATATATCTGCGTTCGTATGGAATAGTAAGTAGTAGCTTAGTTCAAAAGGCTGGCTTTAGTAATTTTTTAGAATTTTTTTTGTCGCATTGGCTTCCATATAATGAATAAACTCAATTTATTTGTATATGGAAGAAAACCGCAACACCTTTGGCGAAATAAATTCTAAAAAATCAACGGTATCTTTTATCCACTTGAAACTTGCACATTATCAGACTAAAATTGATTGAGCCATAAAACTGTGTATTCAGAAAAATTCAAACACTTCCGAGAAAAAAGTTTGAAATTTAGGTGAAAATTTGCTGCACTTTTTTGTAGTTTTCTACAGATTTTTAAACATTGGTTTATATGGGTTTTGTTAGAGAAAGAACTGTATTTTAATTGAAAATTCTTAAAAATAAATAAATAAACATAAGTGGCACACAATATTACTTTGAAATGGCGTGCTATAGATATGACCGATACTGTAGATTTAATTACTATCTTTTGTTTTGTTACTTATGAAATAATTTTCACTATAAATCAAATATAAATGGGTTTCAAACCCATTTATTTATTATTTATTATATCGTAAGAGAGCTTCTCAAATAATATTGAAGCAATTTTTTCGTGTTAAGTAGTTGAAAAATGGTGAATATCTAAATCCCGGGATGGTAAAATTCGAAGAAATTAACATCCCTAATATGTGTAAATATACCATTTATTCCTAAAAAACGAAAGCTACAAATCTTTTCTTCCCGCAATAAAAAAGCTACGATTAATGCCGTTGTAACATTTTCAAAACCTCAATTCCATGATACAATTACTTTTAGAAGGTAGTTCACGTCTTATCCGCCATGTTAGCTACATATCTGGAAGAAATCATATGTGTCATATTTTTTGTGGTACTAATTAAAAAAAAAATCCAGTTTTTGACGTTTAAAAAATTAAACAAAGCAAAGCCGAGCATTTCAGTAGATGGAGAAATTTCAAAATGCTAAAAAATTAACTGCAACACGCGGAATAGCTGTAAGGTTACATCTATAAATGCACCGCAAACCACAGACTTTATCGGCCGCTGATTTAATACCCCTAATGATGCACAGGCCGTACCACATGCTTAGCTAAGGTGCTATTAGTTAAGGATGTTTGCTCTTTATTTCAATGTTTGCTTTCAATAGATATTTAATTCTTTGGTCGGAGAAACAACCGACCTCAGTTTGCTTTCAATAGATATTGAATTCTTTGGTCTGAGAAACAATCGACCTCAGTGCTTCGGAATCAGACGGCATTAGGTTATTTGAAACAAAAAATGCAAAAAGCTACCCGAGAAACAAGAAACTTGATTGCCTTATCAAGAAAACCCTTTTCAGAATGTTTGAATGGCCACATGCCGACATTCCTCATACTCTACATATGTAGTACATTGAAAATTATTTCATGCTTTTTTAAACATAAATTGTGACTTAAACGACTATAATAATAATAAGAATATTCTTTCGCTGTTATTCAGCGGACAATTTCAATATTCCCCGCTTTAAGATCATCAAGAAATGCGCCTCTTTTTGACAAACAAAATTGAAACACCTAAATTCTGCCTGAAATTACAGTGAGATTTGCAAAAAAAATGAAAGGCTAGCAGTCAGATTTTGTTTACCAATAACAGGCAGCAAACATTTTTGGTATTTTTATTTTATTTTGAACTTGCCTAACATGCACAAATGAACGTTTAAATGTGCATACATATGTGTACGTGCACTCATGTAGGCACATGGATACAGGTAATAAATTGCGTTCTAAATAAATTCGCGTAAATACATAAACCTTTGGGTGTTATCGCATTAAAACATACGTAGTACATAATAGGGCATGCAATCCCGAAGCATTTTAACAATCCCGGGATTTCGGAATTCAAAAATTCTAATCCCGGTATCCCGAGATTTTTCGGGATTTCGACTTCATCACAACTTTTCGCATTTTTCAAATCACACAGATTCATAATGCCAGATGGCATAATGCCCCTTAGTAAAAGAGCACGTAATTTGATGTTTAAATATTTGTATTCTAAAATATTTATATTATTTGTCAAACCCATGTACTCATATTTGCCGAAATCCTTTTCCAAAAAAGGCCAACAAAGTAAAATGAAGAACAACTCTGCCACACTGTAAAAGCTTGTTGTGTTTTCAATTGCTACCAGATTTTTCGTTATTACACGGTTCTTGCACAAAATATTTGAACAAGTACAATTATTCAGACAGGTCCTGAAATTCACTTCCATGTGCAAATTTCTCAAGTTCACTTTGAAGCAAAATTTTGGTGTTCTGTATTTCTCGTGTTTCATGTCAAATGAATTCTTCTTTTCGTTTTCAACATCTCTTTCATTCCGTAAATAAATCGGTAAAAATATCGGGATCCCGGAGCTGTAATCCGGGATTTCGGAATATGGAATGTTCTAGCACATATACAGTTGTAAACAAAATAATAGGAGTTTTGACCATTTCTTTTGTTTATTTAATGTTTATTAATTTTTTATTAAATTAAATCCCAATATCTAACGAAAAATTTGAGTTTGTCATTTTCGCTTTTTACAATTCTGACATTAACCTTTGGCTTAGGTCCTCATCATGAGAGAAAGAAAACATCAGTACTGCAACGTTATGTGTGCTTTTGCACATGCGGCAAGAATTTCTTGACTTGTTTTTTTATTTATTTTTTCTTAAAGCAAAAAACTTCATAAGTTCTCACTCAAAAGGGTGTCAAACGAAAGAAAAAATTATGATAATAAATTACCAAATAAGTGTACCGAAATAGAATCTCATTGCTAGCTGGCACACTTTATATTAGGTCCATTCAATATAAAAAATTGTAACGAATTGTTACTAGTGCTGGCAAGTTTTTACTGGAAATGCATTCAATAATCCAAAATATTTGCAAGAGAGAGCAAATTCGAGAGCGTAACAACCCGAGAGAAAATTTTAAACTTTTTATTCCGATTTTAAAAAAAATTCCGAATGCAGTTTTGTAGTCCAACGAAATTTGTAACTTTCAATTGTTTAAAAATTACAGTTTATTTTTTTAGATTTCTTCGAGGGTGTTGCGAGTTTTCTTCCATATTTTCCGATTAAAAAGTAGCAAATTTGTATGACGATTTTTTGAAAGTTTGCTACCTTAGGCCATTTTTAGGAAAAAAGTGTAGCCCATGATGCAGTCTGATGTACATTTAATTGATTTGATTCATACATATCGTTAGTATAGTACGGAAAGGGCGTGACTCACATCGTCGCTGCAATACAAAAAGCCGTAACTAACTAAAAATCCAAAATTAACTTTTTATTGAGTATGATGCATCTCATCGAATTATAAGACCCCACATCACTTTATGCAATAAAAAATTTTAGGTTTTCATTGCAGCGACGATGTGAAATTCGCCCTTTCCATACTACATATACTGACGATATCTATCTGAAATGAAGAGCTTCTCATAAAAAGCCAATTGCCGTTAGGAGGCGGCGTTGGTTTGTGCACAATTTACCGGCAGAACTGCCTGATTCGACTCGCGTTGCACCCATCTAAAAACCGTAAACATCTCCAAATTTATTACATTCAAACCTTATTTATGACTTTCTGAAAGGTAGTAAATATGTTTCTATTTCTGTGGTTTGGTGCGTAATTTCACTAACTTGTTTTCTTCTTCTTATCGTTGAGTTAGAAGTATGTATACCCGCTGTTGCTGCCACCATGCTATAATCAGCTAACTTGTTTATTGTTATAGTTTATTTTTATTTTTCTGGGACTTGACGTCGCATGATTCACACAATTTAACTCATAAACAAGTAACACGCACTCATGCACATATGTATGGAATGCTTGAATTTTGTTTTCGGATAATATTATGGTGCTAAAAAAACAATTCAACAATTCGTTAAGAGTGTATGCGCTCAAATCAATTATTTTGTGCGTGCTGTATTTTGGTTGAATTCAAAATAAGAAGTTTGTCAATTCTCAACAACGAGTCTTTATAATGACTAACGAGCATATTTTCGAATTAGATACTATGCACACATCGGTCATTTACTAAAAGACTGACATTACTCAAAAACGAAATTTTTGAGCAAATGATGAAGAATTGCTCGTTATACCATGCTTCGTGTTATGTACAAATTTCGTGCTAAAATCCTTTTTAATTTCCGCATAAGAAGACAATAAGCAGCTATTTTTGCTACATTTTGCGAGCAATGTATGCAAGTACGATGCAATCGACATTGAATTCTTATTATGAATGTGTATTGTCTTTGTAATGCTGTTATTTAACACTAAAAATGTTCCGTACAATCTTTTCCCTAGGGCATGGTGCAGTGATTTGGAAAAATGGGTCCAAATCTCTAACACCTCAGTATGATATTCACCAAATTATATGGCTTGATGGAAACTTGTATCGAAACTAATGCGAACTCACTAATTTATAATAATTTTAACATTTATCTAATCACTACAGTATAGACGAGTATATATGTGTACTAAAACTAAATTTTGTCTGTTTTTATTCCCCTTTATTTACAGGTATTTCAATGGATCAACGAATTGGCTCATCCGGAGAGCCGCGAAACCGCTTTGCTTGAATTGAGTAAGAAACGTGAAACAGTGACAGATCTCGCGCCCATGCTATGGCATAGCTTTGGCACCACCGCCGCCCTACTCCAGGAGATAATTAACATTTATCCATCGATTAATCCTGCCACACTCACTGCGCATCAATCAAATCGTGTCTGCAGCGCGTTATCGCTGCTGCAATGTGTTGCGTCGCATCCGGATACGCGTACAGTGTTCCTGCAGGCACAAATACCATTGTTCCTGTATCCATTTTTACAAACCACATCCAAAACACGGCCATTCGAATACCTTAGGCTAACCAGTCTAGGTGTTATTGGCGCACTAGTTAAGGTAAGTCGTGGCTGGCGAGCAAATCAAATGCATTGCTAGAGTTACTTAATGTTGTTTTTACACTTCCTATTCTGCAGGCTGATGAACAAGAAGTGATAACTTTCCTTTTAGCAACTGAAATCATTCCACTGTGTCTGCGAATAATGGAAACTGGCTCAGAATTGAGCAAAACAGTAGCAACATTTATTCTGCAAAAAATATTGTTGGACGAGAGTGGTCTCTCGTATATTTGTCAAACGTATGAACGGTTTTCGCATGTTGCTATTATTTTGGTAAGAAACACATATTATAGTCTTGTAAGAGAGAATAATATGCTAGTATATTCATTTATGATTTCAGGGCAAAATGGTAATACAACTTGCCAAGGAGCCCTCTGCACGCCTGCTGAAGCATGTCGTACGTTGTTATTTACGTCTTTCCGACAATCCCAGGTGAGTTAGAGACTTGTGGAAGTTAATTTTTAAGTTAATAACAAGAAAATATATTCAAATATGTTTACTGTATTTTTAGAGCACGTGAGGCTTTGCGACAATGTCTTCCAGACCAGCTGCGTGATGCGACATTCTCTGTATGTCTACAGGATGACAAATCCACAAAACACTGGCTGCATTTGCTCATTAAAAACTTGGAGCTGGGTGCTGTTGCACCAACAGATCCACGTCAAATCGGTATGTCACCATTGACGTCATAAACAGACGCAGCAACAGCAAAAACGCGCCGTCTATAGTACATATACATATTAAGTGCAGCTAAAAGTGCTGTTGTTGTATGATAAGAATTATACGCGCAGTGCAGTCCAAACAAAAACCCAGCCAAGTATACAACAGAGACTACAGACAGACACTCAAACCCCAACTAACTAGTTTAAATTAGAAGCAGAAAAAATACGCAAATACAAATAAAAATCACTTTTTACTTAAAATTGTAATAATCAATTGAATGAATGCAAATCAAAGCAAATCAAATACACACAATTTCACAAGGGAATACTTAAATACTTAAACCAACAAAAACAAACATATATTACATTTACAAAAACAATTTAAAGTCGTGATAGAAATTGCAACAATATGAATGCATTATTATATAAATACATAAATAAGAATTATGGTAATAAGGATAAAATATATATAACAAAGGAGACTGTTTATATGATAAAACAACAAATAAGAAAAATCACAAAAACAAAAATATGAAAAAAAGGGTTAGAGTAAATCCCAAAAAAAGAGCAAAACTAAGTAAATTACTGATGAAAAATTTAAGAGAATTTATGTAGAAAAACATTGAATATTAATTAAATTATGTAATAAATAAGAAATGGCAGTACCTAAATTAAATTGGAAATAATAAATACTTAGTACATTAATATTACATATGCGTTACATGGAATTTTGCTGTAGGAAAAAGCTGATTTTAGTGCTTACTGCTCTAACTGGATAAAAGGCGCACATTATCGTATTAGATAAGCAAATCGAATGCATTGATTTTCCATAACAAGTACTTTAAACTTAAATTGGCTGTTTAGCTTTTCTCAGAGGTATATAATACACACACAGACATACGTACATATAATTACAATATAATGAACGAATATTAAGAATAAATAGTATTTTTTGGACAACCTTAGCGGATACAGTTGAACAGTGAGAAGGGCAGAGGAAGAGTATTTTAATTTAATTATGTGAAATGATATTTTTTTGTGTCAATTGAATTAGTTTATGCTTGAGTCTAGTTAAAGAATAAAATGAAATAAAATAATTTTTTAAATTACTTACATATGTATTTAGGCAACACATGTGAGACGTAACAATAATAAATTGATTTAACAGTTTAACAAACATGTAAATATTTTACGAAATAAAATAAGTTAGCAGAGTTAATAACAAAATTTAACCTCATTAGAAAAAATTATCAACTTTAATGAAAAATACATACTTAGCACATACATACTTTCGAATGAGAACTTTAATAGCGTTTGCCAACAAAGCACAAGTAAACCATACTTAAAAAACATAGAAAATTGCTTTGTATGTATATCAGGAACAGTCAGCCATTCACTAAATAGAAAACTGCTAGTGAATTTAGCAAAACTTTCATGCTCGCCTATATATATTTGTATATTTTTTAGTTTACAATCGGGTTAATGAACACCATCAACGTCATATAATTGAAATACAATTATTTTTACTTAACGTAAGATAATCTTAGCCCTGTCGCAGCCTAATACTAAGCGCATATTTACAGCAGATACAACAAGCCCACATCCATACAACGAATACTTACTTTTGTACATATATATTACATTGTTCTTGATCATACATTTGTATGTGTTTTCGTAACAATCTTACGCCACTTAAATGCACAGCCATCGTAGGATCTATTGATTATGAATTGCCGATATAAAAGGTATATATATATTTTTTTTATTAAAAGCTTAGCATTAAGCAACTCATATAATTCTGTTTTAATCGAATCAACCAATCGATCTTAGCTGCTGTTTGTATGAAGAAAATTAGCTGGTTTGAATTAAAAGCATTAAGTAAATTATCAAAATTGTAAAAAATGAGTTTAGTTATACACCCCTACTGCGAGTGTCGACTAGTATTAGATAAACGACTATTAGTCGATTATCTCTTTTCCATGGTATTGTGAATGTCGATTTCACGTTCAACAAGCGACTGTGAATAGTTTTTAGTCGCTCATACTTTTGTAACGGTTTGTCACTTATTGAACAAGGAAACGACATTGAAAATTCCATGAATAATCGATAATCGACTAATAGTCGCTTATCTACTACTAGTCGACACTCGCAAAAGGGGTGATAGTTTTAAATGTTTACCAAAAATAAAACTTAGCCGTAAATGCAAATGGAAATAAGTTAGAAATCACTTTTTTATTTTTAAATGTCCCTATTTGGCTGCATATAAAAACAAGAATCAGTGAAAATACCTATAAATTAAACGGAAATGATACTAATTTCAAACTTGTTTCGTAAACACGCAGCCTATTTCGCCACCGTATGTGGCCAACCTTGACTTTTGGCGATATAAGAGTTTAAAATGCTTTATTTAAAAAAAAAAACTCCATCGAAACCTTGTTATTGCTTACATATGCACAAGGTGGAAAATCCACCTTTTTCAAACGCGTACTAATTCTAAGTATGAAATTATTGATATTTTCACAGTTTGACAAAAGTTGAAACAATATTTTGCAGTGATTTGCTATAAAAAGTCTCAGTAAAGTTTTCCTCTCCATACGCTTAATATGTGCTTAGAAAGGTTTTATGGTGTTTTATGGCAAATGAGAAAGTTTGAGCTAATATACTTTCAAAGAATATTTATGATTTGTGCATATGTATTTGTAATTTGTAACGCTACCCAGCCAGCATCAGTAATCATAAATTTTCGTATCCGGAAAACATTCGAAACGTTCGAAAAAGATGATGTCATTTGAGAGCAACAATTGTATTTTATTTGCTCAAGCTAAACATTTGAAAGCATGCATGCGTATTCGGTAGTGGCTGAGCGTGCAGAGTGTGCCGCTATTTGTTAGCTTCCAGAAGGTGCCGGGTTCGAATTCCGTCAGGCGCTTCCTAGTTTTATTTCATTTCTTTTGAACCATGAAAAAGTATCTGTAGTGCAGAAGGAAAACGTATTGAACGAAAAGTTCATTCAGACAAATTTCAGAAAAAGCAGCCGAAAACGTATCCGTTTAACAGGTATATTCGGTACTTTTCTGTACAAAAGTTTCTGCCGCGCACTTTTGTGGGAAAACGGATCGCCAAAGTTTCCGAAAATGAAATCCGCATTTGATCCACTTTTTTGTCCTTTTTCGGATCGGTTGTCGGATTTTTTGCTGACTGGGTAACTATNCAGACAAATTTCAGAAAAAGCAGCCGAAAACGTATCCGTTTAACAGGTATTTTCGGTACTTTTCTGTACAAAAGTTTCTGCCGCGCACTTTTGTGGGAAAACGGATCGCCAAAGTTTCCGAAAATTAAATCCGCATTTGATCCACTTTTTTGTCCTTTTTCGGATCGGTTGTCGGATTTTTTGCTGACTGGGTAACTACTTACATAGCAGAGAAAAATTACAGTGAATTTTTAAAAGTCAAGGTTATCTAAATCAAAGTTTACTTTACACAATTCTGACCTCTATGTATGTAAACGTGTCTTGTTTAGTAGCCTGACGTACTTCAAATGCATTTTTTTCTTTTTTTTTTCTTTGTAAATTGGAAGCATGTATGCAGGTGTTAAAAAAATAAGATAAAGACTTTTAGCAGCCCATAAAAGTTTAAGGAACTCCTATATTTCTGCTTATCAGTCGTAATGTCAATTGAAAAATCTTTTATTGATATAAAACAAAGCGCTTGGCAATGATACAATAAATAATAAAAAACGAAACTAAGTTGTAAAACATGTGTANCTTCAAATTCATTTTTTTTTTTTTTTTTTTTTTTTTTGTAAATTGGAAGCATGTATGTAGGTGTTAAAAAAATCAGATAAAGACTCTTAGCAGCCCATAAAAGTTTAAGGAACTCCTATATTTCTGCTTATCAGTCGTAATGTCAATTGAAAAATCTTTTATTGATAGAAAACAAAGCGCTTGGCAATGATACAATAAATAATAAAAAACGAAACTAAGTTGTAAAACATGTGTACGCCCGGATATTGATACCTTCTCAAAAATATCAGTATATATATTTAAATTTAGGAAAATTAAAAGTAAATGCATAGCAATTCTAAGAATTTTAAATGACCAAAAACAGTGGACGGCGCAAGTGGCAACTTCGCTAATATTTTCTAAAACAAAGTTGTATTTTAAATTATGTAAATTAAACAAACGGGTGACTACATAATACAAACATTTGAACATAAACTCATTTAAAACGTTTTTTTTTTGTACAGTATGTATTGGTGAACGTTGGCAGCTCAGAAAAAAACTTTATCACGAAAATATGAGCTACATACATACAAGTACACTTTTTACTCGCATATTAAATATAACATAACCTAGAAAAAATATGAGGTTTAGTTTAAAGTAAAAATTTAGAGTATAATTAAAAACGTACCATTTCAGGAAGTCGATAGCAATTCTGAAAGTCGAACCCAAAATGCTCCAACTGCTGTATTAAGCGAGTCACGTGCATGGTGGCGTAGAGTAAAATTATTGAAATTAAAATTAGCACTTTCAACTGCCCAAGAAATTATTGAATTAATGTACTAAATTAAGTGTCGACTACATATTTTTTGTAAATTCCACAACGCAAGGCCTGTTAAAGTTCATATCACACACTTTGCTATATACTTTAATTTCTTTTGTGATTCATGTGTAAGCTATGGTAATGCCGCTAAGTAAACCTCTTTTGTTTTAAATTTTAATCCTTATTATTCAATAATACAAGATTCCATATAAAGCAATTTAATTTTAAATAATTTCAGTTAATTTTCATACACATATCAAGTATAAGTGAAAGACCGTTTTTTTTGCGAATAAGTCGGTTTCTGCGCAGCTTACTGCCTACAAACACTTTTAGCTGCAAATCAATGTAAAATATTGTAATTGTATAATTTTAAAATATTAAATAAGTTTTTGTTTGTTCGTTTAAGATCATTTTGAAATTAAGGTTTCGCTTAGTCGAAACATTTACAATCTCCTTAAGAATGAAATTGCCTACTTACATGAAAATTAACATTTAATACACACAGCCCATGCTACACGCATGTAAGTATGTATGTATTATAAATAATACTTGGGTTAAAGTGTAACCTGCATGTAGAATAATGTAATCAAAACTCAAATTGTAAACTTATAGCATTCTTTGTAAATTGTTATTAGAAACCAGCATCCTAAGTTAAGTTCAATACATGTATAATAATTGATATATCTTTTGTTTTGCATAACTGAGCTGAAGAAAAATTCAAAACTGCGATCTTAAGTACTCGTAGTTGTAGCCATTTACCTAATGTTTACCTTTAATATACTTAAACCGTATGCAAATGTACCATACCTTAAAGTTATTTTTTCCTAAAAACATTTCCTAATTTAGTTTGTATACTTTAATAAATATTTTACATAAAGTTTGAATTACTGCATATTTTATAATATTTAATATTCATGTCACATTTATATTTAATTTAAATGTTTGTATTAAAGATTAATCGTGCGATTTGACGAAAATTTAAATTTTGATTTTTAATATTTGTTATTTGGTTTTACTGTTTTCTGCCCCTATGCTAAGGCGTGTTCTTCAAACACACAAAACAGTGTGGGTGCATTCCAAAACAAAGCGTCAGTCTCTTTTATTTCTAAACTGCACTAGAATAAAAATTCTAGCTTGCGCAACCTAGTTGAGAACTAGCATCTAACCGTGATTGCGCACATTTGGCATTACAATCTACTGAGGCTTAGAGATAAAAGATACTGATGCTTTGTATTTTGACGTTTTGGAATGCACCCTTCGTCAGCGGTGATATTAATGGCTTAGGGCCGGTTGCTCAAAGCCTGGTTGACACTAATCATTGGTTAACATCGTTATCGACGTTTTCGACTTCATGCATATAACACGGTATCGGTAACGTCGATAAGGATGTGTAACCGGGGATTAGTGTCAACCAGGCTTTGAGCAACCGGCCCTTAGTGTCCTATTAAACATAACCACGTATACGCAAATACAGTACATTAGGCTGCCTTTATGGCTAAGTGCACCTTTAAGATACCTACCCCAAAATGCGCATCGGCGGCATTATTTTTAATATTTATAAAGAAACTGCTCCGATAATTGCATGCAATGTACCTGCGCATTAGCGATACCTGCCTTAAAAATTGTGCAACTATTATCAATTATCAAATAAAGTATTACGTTTACCTGCACTGGCTTTAGACTTACCCAAATTTTGCAAGATTTTATTTATTTTGCTCATCTCGCGGAACGTTTTCGTTGTAGTTATATAGATAACTAGAAACCATTCAGAAAAAATTTTCGCTTGCAGTAATCTCTACGTGGTAAGGGGCTGTCCATATATTACGTAAGGGAGTTTTCGCCTGTTTTGAACCCCACTTCCCCTCACGTAATAAATTGTAAGATTTAATTGATCCCCCTCCCCCCGCCGCAGATCTTACGTAATCAAACAAATATAGGATGCATGCCTAGTCAGTCTTAAAAACTTCATCACATAGTTATACTAGTCATTCTTTGTTGTCGGTTTCTTTGGTCCACGGTCATGCCAGCCAATCTGAAAGAGGAGTAGCCACAGGGATATCTCGTACTTCTTTTTCACTCAAAGATATATCATTTTCACAGTCCACTGAAATTTTTTCTTGATTCACCCACTCAACAATATCAATATAACAACATGAGCTCTCGCCCGCGTCGTGAAATTATCCTCTTTGCTCTTCGACGCTGAGGCTCAGAAAAGATCAAGTGCAGCTTTTTGTGAATGTTTAGCTGCTTTCCATATATTACGTAAGGGAGTTTTCGCCTGTTTGTGTTCGAGCTGCATTTTTTGGTTATAATAGACACCGAAGAGCAACGCTGTTTTTAGAAAAATAGAAAAATTAAAGCAAAAGTTGTAAAAAATTGTAATATCCTCCGTATTTAATGTATATTTTTCATTTCAATGCAATTTAGTACTTTAATTGGGTGAATTTTCGTATTTTATAAAGAACAATTTTGAATAAGAATACAAGAAAAATAATATTACGTAAGAATCTACGGGACGCCCCCTCGTCCCATATAAGAAAAAGTAAGAAAATTCTAGACCCGCCCTCCCCCACAAAGGTCTTACGTAATATATGGACAGCCCCTAAGTGCTCCTCCATTATTTGGTTTCATAGGGATTCGGATACCTTCCTCACTGAAGTATTAAAGAAAATTCGCTTAAGTGCTTTTTTCCGTTAAGTGCACAAGTTTTTCGTGCAAAGAAGGATGGGCAGCTAAGCAAAATATACTGTATGTATATTACGATAAACTTATAGATTTCGTTTCATTAAGCACATGGAAAAACTATCATTTCTAATAATAGCTATTTTTTATGGGTCCCCATTGCAAAAAATTTAGGGTTTTGGGGGTCCTATAAGAAATAGTTAATAATATAAAATGGTAAAAAAAACAATTGGATAATGTTATAGAAAATCTCCAAAAGAGAAACAAAGTTTTCCGATCGAAAAATAATGAGGTTGTTCACACTTGCCTGGTTATCTGGTTATCTGGTTATGTAGTTATTATTTTTATTCAGTTTACAACAATAAAATACTCTACAGAATAATAATTTTTAACCAGATAACCTGATAACCAAGCAAGTGTGAACAACCTAAATGTTAAAACAAGTAATTTCTAAGCATAAGAGACAACCGACTTCAATGGGCATTTAAAAATTCAAGAGTACCGTTAATTTCTTGAAGTTTCAATAATCGGAACTAAAAAACAAAATGGGATTACTCT